>NC_142254.1:10813333-10966388 GCF_052056855.1 Sturnus vulgaris | reverse complement strand
AAATTCAACATAACAAAATTTGTATGAGTGTATTTGGTGAGATGAGGTGCAATTTGTAATATTTTACACAACTTGACCAGAGAATCCTTGAGGATTACAACCTAGTATTTTATGATTCTGTGATTTATAAGAGTGACCTGTGTAATAAATACACAGACACTGGTTTGTATTTATTACATGCTAATTTCCTAACTTTGCATGCACTACACCATCAGTCAAACGATGGCAACACTCACTTAGAAATTTAAATACTACAGTTGTTGAGTCAACTTTATAGTAAGACAGCTATTAATGAAATACTGTTGGATTGAATTTTGGCATATAAATTAAAGAAAGATATTGCTATATGGTTTGCTGAAAAAAGGGGAGATTTTTTTTCAACAAAAGTCATTTAAAGAAACACCTCATAGTGAACAGTTTAGGAGTGGTTAATTTTGAAGCTTGAAGGCTTTGTTTTGTTCACAATCTCCGAAATAAGCCACATGGGGAACAGAAAGCTAACATCTACATGTTAAGTTGGCAGGCAACAATTAGCAAAATTCAGGGTCTGAAATGCTGGACAAGTTCAGACCAGCAACAGGGAGCACAATTGAAAAGAAAGGATAATTAGGCATTGGAAGAGACACCTCTGTGAAACCTGCATTCTCCCTCGTGGGAATTTTTTTCTTATATCAAGTTTGGCAGTTTTTCTAAATGAGTGGTTCCCAAACTATTTAGAGCATCAGACTTCAAAGAATCATTCCTATTTCTTTAAGAAGTTCTGCACATACAGCCTAACCAAATAAACTGGAGGCAGCAGAGCCACACTGACTGAAAGATGATGCATCTTGTTCCTCAGTTTGGTTTTGATTAATCACTTTGCCAGTCACCAGTGGTGAGTGAACCAGGAGACCTTGGTGTTAGAAATTCTCTTCTGCTTCACAATCCAAAAAACCAGGAGTTAGACGGGATCTGCATTTCAGAGTACTGAGAACATTTACAGTACTATCATAAGGTTAAAGAACAACAGCTAAAAGAAAGGCTACTCACATTTTATTCTTGAGCCATCTTTGCACAACATAAACAGTGTTATGGTATGCTAAGAGGTAAAATACAAGAGAACACTGATGTGCTGTGAAAGAATTAAATCTCTGTTAAGCCATTTTCTTTGTGCCAAATCCAAGTGAATTTCATAACGCAAATCAACATTTTGCTTAAGAATACGTTTGTTCAGCAAACTTAAGAACTCCCACCTTTTCAAATAATGCTGTTTTAATAAAGCTATTCCGACTTATGAAAAGGCTAATACTTAATTTCCAGTTTTCCTTTCTATTGTTTGCATTTACAGACCTTATTTCTCATTAACTTTTCCCCTCACTTGCAATGTTCAGGTTTAACTTTGCAGAGCAGCACTACTCAACTAAAATGGAAATGCATGAAAATTATTTCCTAAGTCTTCCTTGCAGATTTGTTCAGGGAAAACTCTTGCTGTCCTTTCTTCCCATACACTCACATTCCTAACTGGCCTGAGATTCTAAATAGTCCTGCTGCTACCTCTGCCTGTACTTTGAGAATGTGTAGTACAGTAATAATCCTTTTCAAAATCATCTCTCCCCTTCTCCATGCTACTCTCAAATACAGACTGGATTTCTGAGGGTGAAAAAGAGAGGCTGGCACACAGAGGACAATTCCAGATTTCAACCATTTCAACTCTCCTTTGCTCTACTTGCTCACTTCTGCTGACAAAATATCCTAGATTTACACGACTGCATGTTTCTTCTGCCAAATTTAATAAATAAACAATTCCTACTAAGAGTACTAACTCACTCTGGAATGGCTTGGATTGGTTGTCTAAACAAAGGAAGAAGAGGGGCAGCCATACTGATCCACAACATACTAAAGCTGTAGCAGGCTGATAGGAAAATACAGACATGTTTAATGAACTGTGTGGTGACAATCAAAACTGAATCCATGAAATGACCTAGTAAACAAAAAGCACCAAATAGCTTCTGATTGTATTTTTAAGTAAATATCTGTATAGGATATATAAGAACATTATCAAAAAGCTACAGTACATTAATACAAGTGAAGGAACAGTAAGAAAACATTAAAACCCTTTATATAAAGAGATACAAGCACACAAAATATAATCCTAACATGGAAGTAACAACTTGACAAAGAGAGGGATTGTTCTGAATTGTCATAAAATTAAAGGCACACAGGAAAGTCTCCATCCAACTGAAAATACTGCAGACACCTTAAAATCTAAACTCTCTTGCTTCCTTAAAGGCTATGTCAAAGACAAGAATAAATAAACTTCACTTCCTTCAGAATGTCTACAAAGACTGGAGTCAACCATTTATAATTTGATACAGTGGTTTTGTATGTTGGGGTACTCTCAACCTGAAATTCAAAAATCTAGGCCACCCTTTCTGACATGTAGCCTGCATGTCTGTGTTAAAACCATCTGAGTGACAGCAGCTCAGCTGCATTAATAAGGGAGGCTGAGGGCAAGGAATTGACACTAAGAGAAAGCTGCCATGCCCACCTTTGTTCATATTTGCTGGCTTAACATGCTGTATTACTTCCCCTTCTACAATGGAATTGCTTCAGCAGTAACTAGAATTCAAGAAGGGCCGAATTAAAAAAAAAAAAAAAAAGTAGGATTTAAAAAAAATATATTCAAAGGGAGGATTTTAAAATTAAATAACAGACAACTGCAAGAGCTTATGACCCACATTTGGCACTACATATGCTGCAATTCCCAACTAAACTAGTGACAAAGGCTTGATAGTCTCCATGCAGAGCTGAACTTCCATATGAAATATGCCTCACACCACTGTTAGCTGAGCTAATTCATTATGTAAGAATTCCATTAAATTTTTACTTAGGAGTTTAACTGAAAAAAAGACTACAGTTACTTGATAATTTTGGGAACCCTTACCTTTATCAGGCCTACATTTGGAAAGAACCATGATGAGGATCCCTACCCACAACATTAATTTAGGAACCTTTTCTTTTTATTTCCATCACAAGAATTTTAAGCAAAATCATTTCCACTTAGGAAAGTGCAAAAAAACCTCAAGTACTGTTTAACACAGAATTCCTACCATTACTTTCACACCGAGCAGACAAACTTTGAACATCAGGAGAGCAGAGAGATCACCTTTAACATGCATATGGGAATTGTTGCTCGAGAACACGGTACAATGATCTCTACCAAACCTCATGAAGCACTAGAACAGGCTCCTAAAGCCTGCCACTGGTAAAAGATACTGTACTCGAATTTCTCCAGCTCCTCATTCCATTTCTCTTTTTTTGTTCTTTAAGTTGACAAGTTAAGTGTTCTGTACTTACAAGTTTTCAATAGCCTATTACAAAAAGACTCAAATTTGTTTGCATTACACACCATGGGGATTAAAAAGGAGTTAATATATATCTATTCAGAACTATTGTGCAGAAAATAGCTGTGTTGTACAGGGCTTAGGCTGTGACCCGCTTAACTTTATTCATAGAATGCACAATCCATCACGTACAAAAACACAGAGCAAAATGTGAGGTGTTGGTAAGTACCGCTGTTAGCGAGAAATTCTGCTAATTATTACACCAAATAAGCGCAGTCAACAGGCCAGAGCTGTGAGAGGGCATGTTTCAGGGCATTAAATGGCTGCCTGGGATGGAGATGAATATATTACACTATGCCCTTTACCAATAAAACAATTTCCCTGACGCCCGGCAGTGCAGGCGCGGCGATGCAGGCACGGGCGATGTTCCAGTGCCACCTAGTGACACTGAGCCCCGGCAGGGACGGCACACTGCCCCAAAATGTGACTGGGCTCCAGCAGGGACAGCACACACTGCCCCAAAATGTGACTGGGCTCCAGGGACAGCACACACTGCCCCAAAATGTGACTGGGCTCCAGGGACAGCACACACTGCCCCAAAATGTGACTGGGCTCCAGCAGGGACAGCACACACTGCCCCAAAATGTGACTGGGCTCCAGCAGGGACAGCACACACTGCCCCAAAATGTGACTGGGCTCCGGGGACAGCACACACTGCCCCAAAATGTGACTGGGCTCCGGGGACAGCACACACTGCCCCAAAATGTGCCTGGGCTCCAGCCCGCACACCGCAGAGAGCAGTGTCCTTCCCTGCCAGGGAAACCAGGCACTGCAAGCTCACGGACAGACAGACAGACAGACGGACGGACAGACAGACAGACAGACGGACAGACGGACTCTGCTCGCTTTGTACCTCAACACACGCGCCCTAGAATAGCTGGGGACGCTTCACACACAGCTCTGTTACAGCCTGCTCTTACAGCCCAAGTCAGTGTATCTTAAAGCCTATACTATGCACTGCAAGGTTTGGACAGTTTTTGTCATTGATTTTTGGAAAATATTTCATCAACTAATTTTTTTTTTTTTTAATACCCCCCTCCTCTTTGAATGGACTCATCACTGCTATTTTTATCTGGAGTGCTTTCACAGCTGAATAAAGTGTTCTAGAGCCTGCAAACTTGTACATTCTTCATTTCCTTGTTGCATGTTGGCACTTTGTATACTCCTGCCATCATATTTATTGTCACTACAATGGAGTTACAGCCACCCCTTCTCTGTTACCCTGGTTCTATTCTGCAGCTCAATGTCGAAGTTTATGCAAACTAAACTCTGCAGCACAACCTCACTCATGAAAAACCATGAACAGGTTAAAATAAGTTACATGATGAATATAAATTAATGTGTGAATACCAGCACAATTGTCTACCAAGTAAAAAGGTTTACTTACATGCTTAGATCAAGTTAAAAGCATAGATTAAAAAAAAGGATGATAGTACAATCCCTGCCATTAGTCTCTACATTTTTATTGCAAAACGTTTTTACAGAAAAAGGCAAGAAAAAGTCTGTGTTCTCTAGTCATTTACCACATGGACAGCATTTATTTATGGACACTCTATACATATTGATGAATAAATTAAAAATGCTACATCTGAACCCCACATCTATCGTCATGAAATGAATAGCAATATATTAATACTTTATAGTACTAATTTCAGCAGAAAATCACCCTCAACCAAGCTGCTTCCTATTACTGGCATTAAATTGCCATGACTCAAATCTCGTGACTCCCAATTTCATGTGCTTCATTCAACTAAGAAAAAATAATGTACTTTAGTGTATGTAGAACTGCATACTACAAAACAAGGAGAAAAACAATCAAAAATCCGCACCGGGCAGACTTGCTGTTACAGGAGAATACCAAATGTCTGTTTTGATTGAAATATAACTTGTATTACAAGATGCTTAGAGGTTGCTTTAAAAACAATTTCTCCAAATTCTGAAGCCACAAGAAGTGTGAGGAGCGAGAATGAAGAGGAAGTCTTTGAAACACTGCTGGTGAAAACATTATTCAGGCTGCAACAGACTGACAGTTGCAGAGTTTGTCGAATTTAATTTCTCCACCACAAACTCAGTGAAATAGAAATATAAAACTTTAGCGAAGTTTTGTATGTTCTTAGGTCCTGACCAGCACATGGTCTAGACCTTGAGGGTTCTATAATAAACACAGAATCTTATTCAGTTATGTATCTGCATCAGGAAACCCTGAAATTATGTGTGATGAAAGAAGTTTCTGAAGCTAGAATTCAAGCTTTTAAGAACCTGTTGTTTTATTGGTTTTACAAGAATACTTCCTTACTTCTAACACAGAGATTGTGTTAGAAAGAAAAAGGATTTAAACTAGAGTAACTCCTGATCAGCACGTTAGAAGTTTTAATCCAAAATTATTCCAAACTAGTAGCTGCCTTGAAGAACACATGTAGATCATCTACTCCAAAATAAGGAGGATCCTGAGATGTCCTCTGAAAAGCCAGGGGCACGCTCCCGTACTAGATTCCAGATTCAATCTGAAATTTAAATGCTGCATAATTTCCAATTCTTGATATTGAAGAAACAACCAAGGAATATGCTTCAAGTTTTAGACAGTGAAATGAGCTCACTTGGGTTTATCTTCAGTGCAGTCCCCACCCAAAACATCTCAGCTCACATCCACTGGCATCAAGTTATCAACATTCTAGCTCTGTAGCCAACATCAATTTTACACCCACAGAGGAATGCTCCTCAGAACAGCTATCACCTGCAAAATTTTTTCCCTCAAAGAAAAAGTCCTCCAAGAAGAGAACACATCACATTAAATTTCTGTCACATTCCTTTTGCAAAGCATATCGTTCAGATATTTGCAGGAATATAACATTTTTTCCCTCTTGCAATATACCAGCTCTTTCCTCCACAGGATTAAGATTCTTTCCTTAAAAGCTGTAAAAACGTATTTGCCCTTATAGCTCAAGAAACGCTTGACTGACCAAAGCTCAACTGGTCATATGCCTTAGATATTCTAGATATTCATAGTTATTCATATTCTCAAACGAGGCAGATTACTCATGGACACTGACTGGATATCCACACTGAAACCACTGCTAAGAAAGAATTGCCAAGCATCTTTTCAACAAGAAGTTTCCCTTATCCACTTCCAAAGAATTATCTTTGCTGTAAAATACTGAAACAAAACAAAAACCAACCTTACTGATGATTTGAAGCAACAAATTCTAGAATTGTGGTCTATGTTCTCTTTAGCTGTGAAAATGAATATATGAAAAAGTGGCTTGATAGCACTCAATTTTAGTTCATTTTCAATATTAATTTGTTTTAATTACATGACATGACAGATCATTAAATGCAAGCAGGTTCATCATAGTAATATAAGCTTCATACAGTATTTTAAAAAATTCAATTTACTGTCACCATCATTTTATTTCTTTCCTATAAGTGAAAGGTTTTTGAAATGCATTTAGAAGGATAGAAACCTCTAACAAAATTAATATATTCCTCAGTATAAAAATTGTTAAGTTATGCTTCTGATAAATTAATTTCCCTTTAAAATTATGTGTGAATCAAGCATTACCTACTTCAGCAATTTCAGTGCAAGGAATACCAACTGCTCTACAATCATAATTTGCAGGTTCCCTCAAAAAACAAAACAAGGGCACATAGACAAATATCCTGCATTTCAAGAACTCCAGAATCAATAAAATGGATTTACTCCTATGAAACTGCTCAGCAGTGCAGCAGGCAGGAGGACTTCTTGCTTTCATCGACTCTTTCAGGCACAGCCACAGTACAACATTCTTTAGGACACAGTTCTCCAGATAGCTCCTATATTGGAAAATTCAATGTAAAACTGAGCTAATATAGAGTGAATCTGGGCTTTTGGTAACAGGTTAAAATCCACTTTGGTTAATATTAAGCATTTAGTTATTATCCAATTATCAGTTCTTACTTCTGAACTCAGGAATTGTTTTTACATTCTTGTAGGTATGGAGTGATATTGGCACCTGGAGGTTACACCAATAAAGTCCTGAAAATTGTCTTGTATGACAGTAGATCAAAATATCTGTCTTACAGAGAAACACTGCTAGTTATTAATAAAAACTTATCCTATAGAAAGGTGTACTATATCACACTGGGGTTTACCCACCTTACTGCAGAGACAGTCTCTTTTCTGCTGTCAAAATGCTTTTGCTATATGTAAATATTTAATGTTATTACCATCATTCACTCAGTGATCATATTGTCTGTTCAAGCATCTATTACTGTCTGCTAGATACACTGGAGGATAACACTTATTCATGTCTGCTGCTCAGTCACAGCCCCACTTCTCAAGGATTCTTCAAAGTTCCATAATTTATTAAACACTGCACAAAGGCCTGTATCATTTGCAGGATTTTACCTGTGCAAGTGTAAGCACTGAATGCATCCAAAAGGCTGCAGCAGTTTATACAACACCAAGACTGAACTTTAATCCAGGGTTCTTTAAGTAATTTCAGATCACAGAAATAAATTCTACGTTTCCTGAACTCTCAGGTAAGAACTATAGATTTTAACAGAAGGATACTGAGTGCATTTAAGTTAATTTAATTCTCTGAAAGGAAATAAACATCAGTGGTCAGTTTCACACCTAGTTGTAGTTGCATGAAGCAAAATTTTTTCGTCTTTACTTAAATTCATAACCCTGCATGTAATATATATATATATATATATATATCTCACATGTGTAATACAAGATTTTATCACCAATATTACCCCTTGATTTACCTTCCAGTAGCTTTCGAAGTCACATAAGTCCTGTTAAGACAGGCAAGAAGAATCACCAGAGTCCTCAAGAAGGACAGTCTCTCTAGCAGTTTGGAAAAAGGTTTTGTTTCAAATCTCAGTTTTCGTTTAGACAAAATATTTTTTAATTTGATTTTTGTTTGTTTGTTTTATTTTGTTAGGAAACAGTAAGCATCACAAACAGACAATCCTAAAAAGTACAAGACTGCACAATTATTCCTTCTATCCCAGTGGACCCTGACACTTCATATGACAAGATCTAACTGTTCATCAATGAGGCTAAAAGGAAATGAAAATGTTGAATTCAAAAGATCTGCCTTTTAGTTAACATCTTCAATGTAAATTAGGGTTAAATGTGAATAAAATTAATATTTAATCACTTAAAAAACTTCTATCCCTTTCTTCTCTTTAAACACTAAAACTTAATTATAAAATAATGTAAAACAAGTGTAAATTTAAAAGAATCATTTTGAAGATTTGCATTAATAGTTCAAGACCTATTGACACGGATGAGAAGAAGAGGAATCCCAACATTATGTTGCTTTAAAGCACAGTGTGATTCCATTCCCTGCCAAGAGGCAGCAGGAGCCCAGGCACAGGGGAGTGCTGTGGTAGGGAAGAAGGGGAGAGCAGGATGGAGAGGCATTGCAGGAGCAGCACAGCAAGGCTGACCTCTGCTAAAAAATCAGAGGAGTGGGGAGTGTTGGGGAGAAGGAAAGGAAACCCAGTGTTTGCAATGCTGCAGCAGAGCCTCAATGGATTGCTTCACACATCACCATGGAATAAAAAGTTCCTATCATACAGGGGCACAATCCAGCATTTAGTTATGATGCAGCACGATACACAGAAAACAAGTGGGGGAAAAAAGCTTCTGACATCAGCACAATGCCTCTTCAAAGTATTGCAGCTCGTATACAATCTAACCTGCAGCCTTCCTAAACTTTCATTCACAGTGTGAATCCTATGAGCCTTACGGTTTTTCTCAGTGGTTACTGTTGCCCAGTCTACATATACAGTTTAAAAAAAGATATATATATAAGCTCAGATTTTGATAGTCTGTGTCTCCATGGAAGATAATTTGGCTGTAGAGAACCAAAGAGGCTCATTCCACCACACTTCTCTAAGCAAACTTTGAACTAAGCTCAGGTTAGAAGCTGCTTCCATAAAAAAGTAATGAAATTCAAAATCCCTGATGCATGTCCTATTCGTTTCTTGAACATAACTGAAGCACTTTGTCACTTGAAAACAACACACATAAATGAAAGACGAGTGTGAGATTCATGGCAAGCACCAGTCACACAGGGTAAGCATTTGAATGTTGAAAACCCAAATCCAAGAACTTCTTTCAAATCAGCTTTTGACTACTCTTGAGTTGACAACTTTACCCTCATTGCTTATACCCTAAAACTTCCTTTGACTAGAATTCTCTTAAACTTTTAACCTATCTCAAAAAAATGTTGGCTTTATGAGAAAGTGCATGTTTCATAAAATTAGTTATGTAAGTGATGTAGTGAAGTCTAATATTAACACCATCCAACAAAAATCCAGCAGGATCATTTTTAAAGCACACCACTGATGGGCATCCCTGCTCCATGTCATGAACATAAGGCAGCTTTGCCTTCTAAAGGGAAAACTCAAACCCAGTTGGGTATTCTGGTTAACTCTTCCAAATACAGACAAGTTCTCCCTGGAACAAGCACAGGTGGTCATTTCATTTCTGTCCCACTCAAGTCAAAGATATGAGAGAGAGAGAGAGAGATGGTTTTAGCAAACAGCATAAAAATAAGAGGAAATTTATTATCTGCAAGGTACTTTCCTCAGTACAAAGAACCCACCATTCTGCCAAAATTATAAAGGCTTATTAAAACTCAGAATCACATTGCTGGTACTTTGTTAAATCCCTTTTCCTAGCTTTTTAACTTCTGCTAGTTGAACTTTAAATATAAGAAAATGTTCTTATTTTCCCCTCAAATAATATTTTCTCACCCCCTTCTGCAATCATTTTCTTTACATGGACTTTGTTGACTGTACTCTACCACACAACATTCTAAAACCTGAATCCCAATCAGGGCTACCCTCATTAAAAATGTGACCTTTCACCTTCAATGAAGCACTGCTAACATAAATTACATTTTGTTGTAGCCCAAAGGTGATAGAGATGAGAGCAGGATAAACAAGGTATAATACAAAAGCCAGTTGGGTCAGCCTTTCATTACAGCCCTTTCAAAAGCTATTAATCTCACTTGTAGTCAGTAGGCTGAAAACTACTTCTTCTAACCTACACTGCACTCAAAAGTAGCCATAAGGACAGGCCATTCAAGATGCAAATCATTCTTGGTCCTCATAAAACCACCTCAATTGGTATTAGGTGAACATCCTGGTATGTTACTTCAAATCTTGCTGATCAGAGGAAATTCAACAATATCAATCTGCCCAAAATATACCACAAAAAACAGATATGAATTAATCATGTTGAATTCAAAGCAGCCATAAAATAGTTCTTGAGCTTTTAAAATGTGAATAGAAAATGCTATTCATCAAGTTCAGCTTAATTTGTGTTCCAAGTCAGAGTCCACATTAAAAATAACAGGAAAAAAAAGAAAAGTAGGCATTACTATATTTCAAAGAACATGGCACAAGCCAAGTACAAGCCAGTCCTTAAGAAATATCATGACAGATTTTAGTAGTAGGCAACAATGATTTTGTCTATCTGGATCCTTCTTTTGGTACTTCATGGCCAATTACAGTAAAAGTTGCTCAACAGGATACACACATAAGAAAATTCCTGTCACAGAGCAGATGCAAATTTAATTACTTTAAGTTAAACCTTCCATCTTGTCTAGAGGTCCTTCAAAAATGCAACTGTAAACAAGCACTACATTGCAATCAGGTGTCAAGGGCTTATTTGATCTCTTACAAAATATGTCACAAATCACTGGCAGAAAGTGGGTCGAGAGGGAGAACAAAGGAAAGAACTGTCAATGGACTAGGTAGCTCATGTGAGTGTGCCTATTAGTGCACTGGATCTTTCTGCTCCTGTCTTATGCTGTCCATATAAAACCTTCTTAGTTTGACAGTGTTCTGTTATCATGCATTTGATGTAATTTTTCTGTAGTAAGCAAAAAAGAAAAAAAAAATCTGTGAAAAGAACTGATAGAGTAACCAGAGAAAACATTGAAGATACCCAAATTATTTATTCTGCTAAAATATCAATTTTGTGCTATTCTTCATGAGTGATATGTTACAGAACTTCTAGAAAGCTCTTCATTTTTGAGAAAATAATCACATAATAGCTGGAAGTAAATTACTTTACATTGCAATAGAATTACACATAGCCCCAATTCAGTAACACATAACGTTCTTTTAAGGAAGAAAATCACAACATTGTACAACTGGCCAGAAGAAAAGCATGTGTATACAATGCACACATTTTACCTTCTCTGAAACACTAAGTATTTTTGGGGAACTACAGTTAAAATACTAGACAGCTCTCTGCAGTCCTCTGGTGGTCCTGTAATGCCAGCAGGTCACTGCTCATGAATCCCTGCACTGCAGCTCAGAATGGAGAATGTTTCAATAACGAAGTATTGGTAATGTTAAGGAATTTATGGATACACAGCTATGAGGATGTAAGTCTTATGGTAGGAGGACCTGGTAGGTATTTTATTTAGAAGAACCTCTCAGATGTACATAAATGCACGGACTGTTCTCTGTACACACGCAGTTTAAACTATTTACCACAGAGTTAAAACTATAATTAAAGAATTCATTAAAATTCACAACTGAATCTCCAGCATCTCTCAGATTTCCTCTCAGATCCGTGGAGTTAAACAGTAGATGACCTGTGTACCTTCAGCAGCAAAGATTCACTGGTCTGCACAGCACAGCTTGTCCGCCCTGAAGAACATTTTGGGAGTGTAACTAACCCAAAATACTTTGGGCCACGACAGCCATGAGTATGTCCCTTATAAGATCACCCAGAGCCACTAGGCAAGGTTAGTCTAGCTGTAAGACACATAAGCCTTGTCTAACTTTTATACTCCTACAAGTTGGTCTAATAGATGATTACCTTTACCTATCAAATTTGCCTCAAATTTGCTATTTAAATACTGCTGCAAGAAACTCAGAATTCATATTATCTGACTCAAACAGCATAACTTCTACGTAACATTTACTGGAGATTTTGCTTAAGTGCCTATTTATTCAGGAAAAAAAAACGAGGAACCCCTCAATGATGGTTGTTCGATTTTACAGTGCTTTTTCATGAAAACAAAGTATATCCTTATAACTTGTAATACAACAACTTTTTCAAAAATAGTATCTTGAAGAGTCAGTTTAGAGAAGTCCTACTACATCTGATGAATCAGGCCAAGGAATTACTCTTTCATACAATCAAAATTGCTCAAAACAGAGGCAGGGGGAATATTTTCCTCTTATGCTTACAAAATCAAACTTTTCTACATTGATCTGAGCCAAAAAAGCAGATAAAGAACAAGAGTAGGAAGCTGCCTGCATTGGACAAGGCCTGACTGTGCTTACCATACAGGCTGCTATTTTTGCTATTTAATCAGAGCTGCATGTCATATTTGTCAAATTGGTAAACTTAGTTAATTCTGTTTAATATATGTGTCTCATGTACACTTCCTTGCTACTAAGCAAAGAAACCAAATTGTTAGTTTTCCAACCCAGTTCTCCTTATTAGCAGAATACCCCCCATCAAGAACAAACTTGAACAGCTGACGCTCTCACTTATTTTAAGAAGAATAATTTCCTCTTGGTTCAAATCCCACCCCCCAAAAAAAGACGTTCAAGTCTAAACTATTTTATTTATATATTAGATAACAGACTAGTTGCAATCACTTTGCTTAGAACTGACTTTTTTCTAAAATCCCCCAGATGACTCTAACATCGCATTTACAAACAAAAATGCACTAGATCTATTTATCTTATTCCAATAAAATTTAAATAGTGCAACACATTATTCATCTATCCATATTATAAACTGTTGTGTACATTAAGTGGATAATATTATTAACACTAATGTTTCTGTAGGCTATTCATTAAATAAATGGTAGACATAGTAATTCCATCTATTATACATGGAGCTCAATAAGAGCTGTAAATGAGAAAATTGCAAGAGACATACTGAGTAATAATCAGAACTAAAACGACAACTGTAACAATATATCCATTGTGTAAATGTTCTGATTATAGAAACACAGACTAATCTGTAATTTTTCATCACTGATAAACATTGGTAACCAGCCAGAATTTAAATTATATTTTATCCAGTTACTAAAACACAACTACAAAATCTACTTGATTTATTAATTTAACGAGATGCAAGTATTTTGTTTATTAGGATACAGAAATATGTGCAGCATGACATCAAATCACCATATGTGCCTAAAAACTACAGCTAGCAAAATGCACTATACCTTTCCATATACGTAGATACAAACATGACATACAGAGTTTTGCCAGCATAATGTCATAAAGCTATACTGGCTTGTCAGTAGAAGTTCTCTAAGGCTTCTTGTTAATATTTACAGGCACCACGTTATCCCATTTAGAGCCTGCCAGAGCAACTGCTCATGTCAGAAAAGACTGAGGTGCCTTTCTAGTTTGAGAGCTTTGGTGATGCTAGCTAAAAATCTTAACATTTTTACTACTGTTCATGGAATAATGCCTAGAAATTATCTGCAGAAGCACACAAAAAAAACATGTGTCATGCTACAAACACAATTGACTAACACTGTAAGGTTACCAAGAAAAGTCTGCATCATTCTTAAGAATAAATGCAATCAAAGGCCTAATATTTGGGATATGAGACACTACATCACTGGACACAAAACTGCTTCACTTGGCATGATTTTCTGCAAACAATGCAATTTATTAACATGAAAAGAGTCAATGTGGCAAACACCAGGGGTTATTAGATAAAGGGTCCTCAGGAAAATGCCAGCTTTCTTCTATTTTCTGCCTGTGTACCAAGAGTCACACAAACTTGCCAGCACGTGATGGAAGAGGTTGAGGTGTGGTCCACCTTTCTGATACTGACCAGATGGGGAAGATGCTGTGGCTGGCAGAAAGCCCAAGGAGAAAGAAATCTGTGGGGACATGGGGAGAGACACACGTATTTGACAAGAGCAAGACAAGAGCTCTCCCCCAGACATCATCCATAGGGACCCTTCCATCTCCTCTGCTTATATTGTCACTGCATATGCATAGGATGACTGAATATATTATGCACAGGAATTAATCACACCACTGACACTGTCAAGAAGTCACTGAGCTTTTATTATGCATGCAAAGTTCTGCCATTTTGCACACGCAGATGAAATTTGGAATTCTCAAAGAATTTCTAAATTAGAAAGGAGAGAAGATTAGGCCCAGGGCCACAACAGTAGAGAAGATTCCACATGCAAAGGAGATTTTCTAATAATAATATACAGCCAGGTTCCTCAAAAAGGACTCAATGGCCAAGGCCCAGCAGGTATTTATGCATGAGCAGGTCAGGTTCTTCACAACTATTTGTTTGGATTTTTCTTCACTTTTATTATTCCTAGCTATCCTAACATTCCATGCTTTAAAACAATCTTCCATTTTTTTCCTCAGTATCAATTAATTACTCTCCCTCACTACTCCTCACAAAACAGGAATTAGTAGATAGATGCCCAAGTGAAAAATAACTTGGCTTTAAAGAAAATTGATGTACTTACAGTGCCAAACAGCCTCTCTTAAACAGCAAGCCACACATGTAAATTCATTTATATATACAGGATACAACAGTCACTCATTACATTTCAGTCAAATAAATGCTAGAATATTACAGAATCTGCTAGATGTCTGGCTTTGTAACTCACTTTTTATTGATTCTCTATCCTTCAGTTCTGTGTTACTTTTCTCCTTATCTAATCTTCTGCCCAAAATACCACATTGCCTTAGTATTTTATCATCTTTCAGCATGTCTCTTTCTTCAGTTATTTGTTCCCTCATTGCTCATTGCCCACCTTCATTACTGAGTTCATTTTCTAGGTTTTCTGTAGGAACTGGATTATATCCTGCTCCTTACTTAAATTCCTTGGAATAAAAATAATTACAAGAAAACAGTAACAAATCCCCCACTTATTATGAAACAAACAAAAAAATATTATAAATAAATGGCCTTGTTAATGCAAATTTCTAAACACTCTTTAATCACAAATACAGGTAAAATCATGGGCAGTTATGCATGACCCAATGTAATATTGCATTCTGTAAACACTTAAAAATTGAAAGAGGAAAGTTTCATGAAGCAATAAGCTTTTAGTTTATAACTAGCTACTAGCCTTATAAAAAATTTCTAAACAATTAGGGAAGACAAAATCAATTATTTACACTTCAGAAGAATATAACATCAGAATTTTCAGGATCTAACAAGACACACTTCACTGACCTGATTTAAATAAGGTACCATTGATTTTCTAAATAACTTCTATTGACATTAAATCCAATACCAACAGACTGCTACCTTCTTCATGAATAGTTAGAACTTTAGGCCAAAAATATCTTAATGAGCTTGACCTGCAAACAGAAAAACCAGACCAAAGTTATGGAGTTTATGCTTTTTAAAAGAGGCTCCCATGCCTTTTAAAGAAACTTTTTCAGTTTCTCTCATCAATGTTCACTTATAATTTCACTCATTTGGGGCATAGATTTGAGTTTTCAAACAATGTAAAAAACAGTCTCTGTTTGGCAACAGGAAGTCAATTTCCCATCCCTTGGAATCTCATATCTGTAACAACAAAACTTTTAAAATTTATTTATGCAAACAAGAGACAAGATTACTGTGCAAGAAACTCAGACAAGTGACATCTAAATTTCATTGCCATCGTACAGAACATGAAGAAATGCTGAAACCCATTCTACTCAAATATTAATAAAGAGTGCAACAGAAATCTTTCCTTCACCCCTAAGTCCAGTTTCTGATTAGCAGAAAGCACACCTTCCATTACATATTGCATAGAAGTATTAATTAAAGCTTAAAGCACATTTTACAGTCTGAGATGTTCCAGCTCCACAATTTAAATCAACTCTCTAAGTTATATATATTTCATCACACACAGCAATAGGCAACAACTAACAACTTCTAAATTAATTGCTACAAATTATCACTGCTCTGGAATGCTACCGAGAAAAGGTCTTGAATGTGACTCCAATTATTTCAAGAATACAAGAAACATTGTTACGTTTATCAACTAAGTCCATGATTAAACTCTCTAAGTTGCAGTCCTCTGGTACCTCAGAATTTCAAGATTTGATTCAAGACATGTCAGCCTTTTGTGTACCAAAAAGCCCTGGACAAGTGGAGAGCAGGGTTAAATGCAGAATTTGAACTCTGAGTGTCTGAAGTGGTCAGAAGGAATCCCTTGATATGTATCATCCATCCTGTGATACCAAGGGCTCACACAACAAACAATCTCTGCCTTTCTCCATAACCTTGTTTAGTACTGTAAACCAGCTTCTTCTTTCTACCCCTGAGTGTATTTTATCAGTAGCTAGAAATGTCAAATACTTCTGTGGTAAACAGAACTATCCTGGCCTTTTTTATTTTCCTACACACCAATACTAAAGAAGGTGACAATGTAATCTGCCCCAGGCAACTCTATCACCATCCACAGTAGACAGGTCATTTTCCTTTTTATCAAAGAGGAGAGTAGGTCATCACATTTTAGTACATGTTGACACCCCTGCTAGTAAAAAAAGATAAGAATTCAGTGCCCTTAAGGTGCCTTAACCTCTATTTTACCTAATGCAGATATTTCACAGCTCTTACATTAAAGCCAGAAGACAGATTTGTTCCCTGAAAGAATGCACTACAAGGGTCTCAACCTTTGTGACAAGTTGATATTTGTATTGCAGAGGGTACAGGTGACAACAAAGCACTTCCCTTAAGGTATCTACTTCTCTTTTATTTTGGGTAATAGGATTTATTTTGCTCCTATAACACCAAGGAGCCTCATGGATGTTTAACCTCCCAGATATACTCGTGCGGCTTTTGAAGACTCTTGGAAGTTGAAATAAAAAGCACATGGACACCTCCTGCCATCCTGAGAACCACTTCAGAAGTTTCTTTGCTTGATTAAAAAAAATTTGCTTTCAGCCAGGATATTCTTAATTCAGAATACAAAACAAAATAATGACACTTAACTGCTGTCATCTTTATTCACTGTGCTTTCACTTTCAAATTCTAATGTCTAAAGAAAGTTAGAAAACACTTTTATACTGCTTCTTTCATCTTTTAAGGCAATGGAAAAAGACACCAGCTCCTAACAGTTAACAAGAACTTACTTTTTATTGCATTTTATGTTAATAAACTGGTTTTTCCATATCCTTTATAAAATAGTGATAGGATAAAAAGATCTGCAGGGCAGGAGTAAAAACACTGCAAACCCTTAGTTATGAAACTGGACAGAATTCACAGAAGTACTTCCATTTGGAAAAATATAAAGATACAAATACACTTGCAATAAACTACATAATGATGCCTAGTTTCTTCTGCACAAGTGTAAAATTTTACTTCAAAATAGGGAATAAAACAGCCTCTGGTTCGAGGAGGAACAGGTATGCAATACTTCAAGTGAGAAAATAAATTTGTGCTTGAAGATTTTACACTTTTCTCCCTCAGTAACACAACTACAAAAAGTATTATTAACTCCCAGTAGAAATTATATCTTCATCTGTACAATGAAAGAAAGAGCACGATTTTTTCTGAAATGAAAAACATCATTCCTTTAGTTTAAAAATAGTCGGGTTTTCTGGGTTTTTTCTGTTAATTTTGGTAGCATTTTTTTTAAACTGTGGAGAATGAAAAGTAGTTCTGAATTCAGAGACCATTTCAACCAACACAACAGATCATTATTTAAATGCTCATTATTTATATTTGTCATATTAAATGCACTTAAAGCATTGCACGTTTGCCTATTTACACAATTCGAAAATTCAGTCCTTCACGAAAGCATATTTCATATATATATATATTACACCATTAAGAGGAAACATAAACCAAAACTTGCTAACAGCAACTTCATGGACAGGATAAAGAGTTTAGAAGAGAATAGTTTTAACATTTCATTTGTCAAAGAATTTTGCGTATTTATAGCTCACATGTGTACATATATGTACACAAACAACCACGTGAATGCATTTATTTTATACTCTGTGTCAGAGCAGCCACATGTCAACACACATGCAAAGACTAAGAGTTGGGCTATTAAACAGCATTTATCATCAAGAGCAAGGAGACCAAAAAAGATCTCCATGACACAATGCAGTCTTTTAGATTATTGCCTCTGAACTGAGGTCTCTTGCAAATGATACTGTGAGCAGAAAAAATAAAATCTGGTTCAGAAAATACACCGAGGGCAAAACTATTATGAAAATAATAGTTTTTTGTTTCTAAGCAATCTAACCCATAACCACTACTATGATTCCACTGTTTTTACTTAATTAGCATGAAGATATTTTGAAACTTGAAGGAAAAAAAAAAGTAATTTTATAGCCAGTTTGCAGGATAATGCTACTTCTGGTTTGGAAGGAAGTCATTATGAACAAGTTCTAGTGAATCTCTGTTTTTCTTAAGATGATATTTTGTGATATCATTTAATATACCATTTCAATACAAAGGAACTGGTATATTTTGAGAGAAAACAGAGAAGTTCAGATCCAATAAAATAAGCTTCAGTTACAGATAGCTGTAGCCCAAGTGACTAGCAAATATTCCACTAAAGAAGGTTATGACACTTTCAAACAATTCAAAGTATTTGTATTTAAAATTTACAAAGTAAATGACATTTGTATTTGTATTTATTGTATATAAATATATGACAGATTGCATAAGTGATTTACCTACACACCAAGTTTATATTCACAATTAACTCATGGGTATAATTGCCATTTGTTAAATTAAGTACGAAGTTCATCCCAAATTTCTTTAGGATTCACTATCAGAAGATACACAGATATCTGCCTGTTAAATATTTTCAATGTCAAGCATTTATTACTTAGTGAATTTCAGCTTGGCTCCTCATATTGGATTTTGATGCTCTTTTATGCACTGTATTCAGTACTCAGAGAGAAAAATGACCATTTTATATTACCTTTGGTTTCTTTACGATAAATTCTATTTTCTCATCAACTCTTTTAGATGGAAGAAAAAGTACCTGAAATAAACATTTCAGTCATTTTAAGTTTGCACAACTGCTTTACAAATCACACAGCCTGACCTCCTTCTATGATATTACATTACAGCAAGATCCAAAATAACATTCCAGTTTGACAGCTAACCTCAGGCACCACTGGTCTGGTATCTCGCTGCTTATGCTGCTGGCTGAAAAGCTGATAGGATACGCAAGACAAGCTGAGAGTTTAACTGGCAGAGCTGTTCAAATCTAAATTGTGCTATTTGAAACTTAGACCACAGGAGACAACAGTTCACTTTTTACCATGGCAGCAGAATCAACCTCTTGGCCCTGTGAAACTCATATGAATACATTTAGCACACACACAAAAAATATCTCCCTATATTATGATCAAAGACACATTCAACACACATTTTTTATGCACATCCGATCGTCCTGTTGACAGTCTTGGAAGTTAAGTAGTATGGACTGCTGCACATAGGTTTGAAACCTTGATGGAGCCCAATGGCAGGCTACTTTTGACAGTCAAATGATGACAAGCACGTTGCAGGCCAATGCCCGTCATTCACCAACATCCTGGGCTGCTCCGAGCGTTGCGCGGCAACAAAGCGGGCGGTCAAAGGTTAAGTTCGGAGAAGACAGCGATGAAGGGCAACTGTCATGCACCACTGAGTACTGTGAGGCAGCAAGGAGTGGTTGTCTTCTCAAGAACATGCAAAATGTTCTCATTCTGTCCAGGCAGACACGTATCTGAAGGTCCTAAATGAGACCACTGCCAATTCACGAAGAGCCAAACTGACAGCATGCCATTCAAACTGTCTCTCTCAAATTTGGCTTTTTTTTTTTTTTATTATTTTTTATTTTTTATTTCATTTCAAGTCGCAAATGCATGCAAAGTATAACATTAAACAGAACTCCCAGCAGTTCTTTTAAGCAAGCCACATTTGGCAGGGTTGGAAGAGTGAGAGGAAAGACATCTAAACTTTTTCCCTTCTAGTTATTTAAATATTTAGAAGTTCAATTATTTCACAAGGAATTCTTCCATTTTCTTGTATGCCTGCATTTATTTCCAAAATTACATCTGTTGTAAGCCTTATTCTAAATAGTGGTGTTTCTTCCAGTATGAAAAACCAGAATCTAACACCTTACAATTAGGTCTAATACCTGGAGTTTTAATTCTGCATTTGTATATTAATATTACAACAGAAGCATACATTAAAGCATGCAAAATAAATACTTTTCATCAGTCTCTAAATATTCTAAGCATTTCTGTTATAAATGGCCCAATAACAGTATATTCTATTTGTTTAAAAACTCTGTTTCGTGTGGAGTTATGGCTTGAACAGCATGATTAACAATGAAATTGCATTATTTTGCATAAAACATATACATCTTACTTTTAAACCATTGCCAGTAAAGATGTATATTTTTACTTACACATTTAAATTATGTGATCATGGTCATGTTTGCCTCTATTAACATATAAAAGACTTCAGGAAAAATAGAAATACTTTTTTCTATTAGATAAACAGTGATGTGTCTCATCTTTCATATGAATGAAAGCTTGACACTAAATTTAATCAGGCTGACAAAGGATCATATGGGTTAGCTCTCTGTGCCCTTTTCATGAACAGTCCATCCCTCCTGCACTTACAGGGCCAAACATTGCCCTCTCACAGAACAGATCAACATGCAAAGTGCTTGTTTCTTTCACTGGGTCACTGGCATCCTCCTGCCTGTGACATTACTGCTTTGACCACCTTCTGTCATGACACCAAGCCTTTAAAGACCCTAATCACAAACTGTGCTTTGCAAACTGAAGAGAAAATGAACTGCCATTATTTATGAGGAGTATGTTTGGATCATAAAGCATAAACTCATGTGTCTGTCATGCATACAGACACACACAGAGCACAAACTCCTTTAGGTAGGCATTACATTCCTATGTTCTATTGCACAAGCCATAATATCAACACATATCAAATCACAGAAATCACAGATAATGACCAATCTACTGTCCTGATCACATTGAATTACTTCCATGTAGTCAGAACCATAAAGTTAAAATTCAACTTTTTTGGACTGAATAACAAATTTCCAAGCTTTTCTACATAGACAAGATGGTCCTATCTAAAGCAGAAATTGTAAATTTGGGGAACAATATCAATGTGACAACACCACCATGCCAACTAGACCATGGCACCAAGTGCCAAAGGCAGCCTTTTCTTAAACACCTCCAAGGACAGTGACTCCATCACCTCCAATGCACCATCACTCTTTCTATGAAGAAATACTTCAGTAACATAAGGCACTTTCAAAATAGTTCAGGGAAGGCTGACCAATATCTACAGTTCATTATAAAAGTTTAAACTATAACACCACCAAGAACTTTGCTCTATACTCTCACCAAGCACAACATACTACAGTGAAGTGATTACAACAAGTTTTCTAAAGTACCAGTTCCCATGGTCAGAAAATTTCCTACGAGTTTTGACTCTTATTTACAACAATACTGGAGAAAAGCTTGTGGAATCTAACTTGAAAATATGAATATCAAGAATGCGAAGAAACTCAGAAGAAGAAAGCCTTTTTAAAAAAAAATTCCTCATGGCACATTCAAGCAAAATAGGCACCAGGCATATGAGCTTTTACTAATGCAAGTAAAAGATTTTTGAAGTTTTTTAAAATGGAATACAAGACTGTGAAATAAAAACATTGTCTGTACTCATACACTGCTTTTATTTCATTTATGCCTGTTTATAAATGCTTTCCATAAACACTTCCTATTGAACCAAGATTGTCAGTGTCCATATGAATATATCACAGACTATTTTCCTGGACAGCAGCAACAGAGGCTCAAGAAATGACAGCCAGCACATACTAGATGCCTCCCAAGCTTGACAATGCAGAAGCTTGATGGCTTCTGGTTTAAAGCATGGGGGAAGTCTACACAAACCAACAGTTGTTCCTCTAGTTTTCCTCAACAAACACCTTCTGCATGAAGTTTAGAAAGAAACAAACCACCAGTATGGTACATATTTTACATTTCACATGCCAGAGGCAAAAAAAAAAAAGAGCACTGAACATCCATAAAAGATAACTGACTACTGAACTAATCAACACAGTAAAACATCCAAACCAAAACAGCTTCCCTTCCCCATTACCACAGATGCAAAGAACCACACAACTGATTCAACCCATCTTATTCTAAATAACTGACATGGGAATGGTTGGAATGTGGGAATAGAACTGCCTTTTGATCTTCTGTCAAGTCAGTTACACTATTCTCAACAAATACAGTAACTGAAATTATAAATTTAGTAAAAAGTTACTTTTTGGCTCCTACATGGATATAAGACACTATTTGATTTTTTACAAGTTCATAATAGCTGCAGTACATAAATTTTTTTTTTCTACATCTTAGAAAAAATCCAGGCTTACAGGAAGAGTTTCAAACTGATCAGAGCTTTGGTATAATTTCTGGTGGTTTTATATATTAAAATATGGCATTTACATGGTCTCAGAATACACAATAAAATATTTTACTTGAAATTAATCTAATTGGAATACCTTTCCACTTTTTTTTTTGCATAAATGTCTTGCAAAAGTGATATGTTTGATAAATGCTTATTTTTTTTAGAACAGCTTATTAAGAATTTCTGTTTAGACTCTTGACTCTAAACAAGCTTTCCAACTCAGAAAGATGGTCATTTTCCTGATGCTCATATGCACTGTTTACAATGAAGGCCCAAAACCAATTTCTCCGACTTAACATCATTAGACTTAATAGTTTGTTCTGGTTTTATTCAGTGATTACATACATACATACACATCATAGCTCAGTTCAGTATTTTACTAACTGCAGTTGTTTGCCATCACATGGTTTAGATATCAGACAATGAAGTATTTCCTTTAAGCACAAGAGCACCATTACCTGCTGTACTGATATAATTTAAACTAGAAGTAAACACTGAAGAGAATCTGAAGATTTTTCCAGATCTTGAGTGCACATTCAAAATCAATAAGATTGGGTTCTAAACACCTTTAACTGCTTGTAAAAATCCTACCTATTTCTATCAGAATAAAAAAGCCTATTAAATGTGTATTTGAACATGTATTTTACGAGTTAAACTGTAGAATTATATCCTAAGTGTATGAGTTCACATGGCAGTAATAGCAATGTTTTCCAACCCAAAACCTGCTTAAACTTACTGCCCCCTTTTTTGGAGATGAAAACCTTTATTTGATCTTTACCTCATTTCTCCCCCCCATAAACATATACAGGCTATGAACAATCATGATTTATCACTGGCAAGATTCAGTGCATGACATTTCTGCACTCAGAGGACAGAACATCTATGAGATGTGGGAGATTTTAAGTAAAATCTTATGCCAGCAAAGAATGGAATCTCTTAATATTACAAGGTGTTTGATTTCAATAGTTTTAAACCTTAGAATAGAATCAACAACATATTTTAATCAGCTACCTTTTCAAGTATTCACTGCATGAAGTACCAGTTGCCTGAGGGTTATGAAATAATACTAAAAACTTTATAATCATTCATTGATTTAGTTTTGAGCATAGTATATCATTTGAATCCAATGGGAACATAAAGAGCTATTTGTGAGGTCAACCACAGTACAGACAGAGGCTGACATGATATCGATGGCAAGGTGGAAAGAAATTGCCAAATACAGCAGATCAATACCTCGTTTCACTGTTACACCCTTCTGGAGACATAAAATATATATCTTTACAGCTACGAAAATAATAATAATGAAAGTGGGAGATAAATGCTTCCCTCAAGGTAAACTATTTGATTAGCTGAGGGCAAAGGTGACAAGAACAGTTACACTAAAGTAACTTTACAGTCTTAAATAAAAATGGTGGGAAGAGCAGCAGATAAAAGGGCAAAATGAAGCTGGACAAGTTCTAGGAGATAAAGATGTAATTCTTTTAGAAATTGGGATAGCATGTATACAAAGGCAAAAAAACTGTTAATCTAAATAAGGCAGAGCAGAGTTTCCTCCCATAATCAGACTCCATTAAATAATCACAAGTGTTTTGAAATTACAGCCCTATAATTTTCTATCCAGAAGATAGATGTTTAATCTTCAAATAGATGTTTAATCTGTGCCATACTTTAAATGCCAGTAAATGCTCATAGCCATGTTTTACACTTCACTAGAGAACCTAACAGAATACAGTAAAACACTCCAGTGCTTTTCAGCCTTGGCTGGAGGAAAGAGGATCATCTGATATTTTGGATACTCTTGGTCATTACCGGTAATTAAATAATTTAAGAAACGGATGAATTATTAAAAGCATGGCAGCCCAATCCTGCTTTGGCTGAAGGCTGCATAAGTTCGATTATCAACTGCAAGGGAACAGAAACAAGCTTTAGGCAATCACTGTTTGACCTGTCTAGTTCTCATTAACCTGGATCAACTGAATCTTCTCTGATGTAAAAGAAAAAAGTATAAAAATTATTCAGCAAATGTTTTCAAAAGCTAAAAATACAATTGCAAGTAGGTCCTGTACTGCACCTCCGGTAGAGACGTTTCACTATGGCTTTATTTCAAAAATGCTAATTTCCATCTGAAACTTCTAAGATTATAAACTCAGTTCAGAACCAGAAGGCTAAAGGGTTTGGATGACTACCTAGCTTTCTGAAACTGAATAATCTGTTCTCCTCAAGATTTATCTTCAGGAAGATATTAATTCAAACCCCAAATTTCAATTCACGTGAAGTGTAATTTTTCTACGGAAAATAGGAAGTATTTTCAAAATCACACCCAGGTCCTACAGAGTATCCTGAACTACACTATACCAGGAACTACACTGAAGCTATCCAAGTTACAGATAGGAGCTTCCATTTTAAACATACAAGACTATGAAAAAAACAAACAAAACAGAGGGAGAGAAAAAAAAATAAGAAGCAGCAGCCTTCCAATATTCAGAAGGGACATGCACAACTCGCCATAAGATTGTCTCCTCTGGGGGAGCACCAGGTAGAAGTAAACTGAAGACCTTTAGATCCCTGGCATTGAACTTCCCTTACACTACTGCCATACACAGGAGCCTCCCAGGCCACCACCCACAAACTGCTCCTGCTTGGAGCAGCCATTCTCCTCACATCCCTAGGGCCAAGGTCTTTGCAGATTCCAGTATGTGAAGCATAGATCTGTCCTTATTTACAGCAAAAAACAAGTGACTGAATGTAAAACAACGTTTAATAAATCTGCAGAGCCTAAAGTACCAATATAATTCCGAGCAGAAAGATAGACACGCACTTCTTAATTAAGTGGGTGATGTTCTAGTTAAAACAAAAAGACAACCCTGGGCCATAGCTAAGATTAAGCACATGCTCTTGCAAAGGAAGCTCTGACTATTATCGATGTAAAGGCTTTAAATCACAAAAAATAAACCATCTAATAGTCTGTATTCAATAGTAAGTAGAAAGTCAGGACACAGACTGATTTGGATTAACACATTTTCACTTATAACAAGTAATTTTACAGAGGATTAGTATCTTGATGGTCTGATCAATACTAGGCACTGCTGCTATTACAGATGAAGAGAAAATTACCCCTCCAGTAATAAAGTGTGTGTCTCGGTTCTCCTTCATTTGCCGAGTCCATTACTGTAATGGTTCCAGCATTAGCAGCTGAGGCAATTTAAACAGCAGGAATGTGATGAATTTAAAAGCAAGAAACATTTGCCACTCATTCTTTCTTGTATTTTATTCTGCATATACAAGGCTTCTACCTGACCATTTCCAATATACAAATCATGTGTTATGTGACTATCAACTCTATTTCTTAATTATTGTCTCATTAATAATGGGAAGGTCCAATAATGTGATTACCACAAAAATTGCTACTGGCATATTGGTTGCTGATTCTGCTAAAACTTGCACACCATTTACCTAAGCAGAAATATGACGTGACAAGAAGCTTATTTAACTGCATCTAAGTTGTTTCATTAATTTTCCTAAATACAATTTCTAAAAGAATCTAATCTGTCAATTAGAAAATTTTGTTTCATTTAGGTGTTTTTAATAATGTTTTTTAGCTTAAGAGGTAGAACAATAACTGGAAACAATAAATCATTTTAATATTAGAACAAACCATGGTAACAAGGTTAAAGTTTTTAAACTTCATTGTATGGTATGGGCACCATCTTTCAGCATTAATTCTAAAACCAAACCTTTAATCATGCTTTGAAGTGCTTTGAGAACACTTGCCTAATTTTCCTTGAGCATTAATATGTTGAAGCAACCTGTTTTACCTTGTAAAGATATATTATTTTACAGGCAGAAAAATGAAGATGATGCATGAAATAAGACCTTCAATGAAATCTCAGCCGAAACACAGTATATTCCCTTTTTCTCCTCGTAAATAAAATACATACAAAGCTTTGGGTTATTTAAAGCTTTATATTTCCTTGCCACTTTGTCCAACATGTCTCACAAATGTGATACTGCATATGAATATCTTTGTAAAAGCCCTTGTGAATATTCAGATATGTGCACATTGATGCCTTTATTATTTGTACAGCAATAACTTTATTGGATTGGGGTCCCAGTTGTGCTGGGAGCTGTACAAACATAACAGAAGTGTCTGTGGAATACATTCTCTGCAGTCAGTGTTCACAGTAATGTGAATTAGCATAAACTGCTACATAAGGTAATTGTGAACTGGGTTTAGTGGTCTGTTCCAAAGACCCATCCAGGTAATACCTTTACTTTAAAAGAAAATAATACTCCAGACTAACTGAGTAGCTTCTCTTTCACCTGACAGTGGCACAGGGTGCTGACATGTAAAGAGTGGTAGAGGAAGAATATACAGGAAATAACTAGAACTTGGCCTCTGTCATACTGAAACTTACACTAAAAAAATCCACTTTAAATAAATAAGTCTTGAGAACATTAAGTTTTACATCACATATTAACTTTTTTAACTCATCAATCAAGCTAATAAACATTTTAAAAGCAAAAAGCTTTCTTTCCAAGTCTAAAAGGAGGACATAGCATACTTAGATCACCAAATAGGAGGTTTGTTTGATTTTATTTTGCATGGTACATTTCTACACCTAGTAAAAAAGAGGTGACCAACAGTGTAAAAAAAAAGAATCAAAATAACTCTAAACTGTATTCATTAAAACAGAATTCTAAGGTAAAACAAACAAGCATGAACTACTCCGCAATAGACTGTTTCATAAAAATGCCTTTTCAGCTAATGAGCAACATCCAACAGCTCTGGTTTTATGCACAGAAGTAAGATTTGCTATGGGGAAGACCAGAGCAGATGATGGTTTGCAACAGCTCCAAAGGTATCTTTAGATACTGCAGAATAGTTGTGTTTTGCTGCCCATTTAAGACTCAGGAAATACTCTACAGAACATTAGCATGCCCAATATGGTGTTTAGAACTTCTGGCTATAGTTGTCCATAATTTTTTTCAGACCTTCTTCAACAATGAATTTGCATCTTCCTCCTCTTGACTTGGAACACCAAATACTAGAACAATTTTATTTCTGCTACACATTTAATCTTACTCAACCCAACTGAGTGATCTGCAAAGTGGAAATTGCTGTGTGACAGCACTGCACTCTACAGAAGTTCTACCACATATACTTGGAACAGAAATGTTCTACTAGAACAGCATAAATCAAAACTTGCTATATACAATAAAATTTGAGCCAGAGAAAAGTTTATCACATAAAAGAAACATACTACATAATTACAAAGCAAAAGCCAGTCAGTGGGATTCTGATAGACAGCATTTAACTGTGCACAATTATAGCAAAACAAGAACTTTTATTCAGGATTTAATTCTGGAAAACAAGAGACATTGCCAGGAGACATATAATCCAAACCAGCTTCTCTACCCAACCACTTCCCTCTCAGTAGTAGGCCTCATAAATCTTACTCTCCAGAAGAGGTTGGGTTAACCTCACTAATATTTGGTTTGCTAAAAAATATTTTAATCAGTACCTAAATGGAAGCCTTGGCAGAACTACTACAATAAAGACACTGTTCTTTATCTTCAGCATTTCTCAGGTGATCAACACAAGCTAGGAATGGCTAAACCCATGGATTGAAGGGCAACTTGGCACACTGTCAGGAGCCCAGAGATTACATCTCCAAATAAATTGTAGAAAATAATCTGGCTGAGGATGCTTCCATGGGGAAAAAAAAAAAAAGCACATGCTCCTTCTAGCATATTCCCCCTTTTCCCATTGCTGCTTTCTCCTTTGGCAGCCTTCATTCTAAGACATTCTACAGGTTCATTTTGCTTCACTTTCAATACACTCAGCTTCTCTCAAGTAGTACCCATTCTATAAGTATTGACACCTTTAAATTCTCTCTAAGAATTTTTTATGTTTCTCTGTCTGTGCACCCGTACATAAAATTTTGTCTACAGCAGTACTCTTACACTCGACCTCTGGTTTTTCTCACACATTGTTCTTGACACCTCTTCAAGTGCCTTTACTCCTACAGCATTTGCCAATGTAGTTCACAGCACCATCACAGGTATCCTCGAGTGATTATCTTATCAAGGGCCATTATTCTTCTAATGTGAATGATTCCCAAATACATTCAAGACCCATAGAAAAGACAAAGGCCCTTGGACACAGCACAAATGAACAGGTTAAAAAAAGTATGGATTGCTTCTGCAAAGTGTTGGATGGGACATCTGCATATGTTTTGACATATAGGGAAAATGCAGAACACAAATATAAGACTGAAATTGCTGTCCTTCAGCAAATTGAGATAGCAGAAAGGGAAATTACAAAATGAACAGGTAGTCCTTAAGGAGTTGTTATGAAATTTACTCGGCCAAAGAGGCTCTAAAGTTTTCTAGTAAAACACTTAGTTGCAAACTTACATCAGACCTTTTCCCTGCCTCTGCAGGGAATATTATATTTAATACTGAATAGTAGATTAAGAGCAATACCAAAACCAGCATGTTCCCTGCTCAGGTGTCTGAGATTATCGTTTTCAAAGGCATTTTCTAAATTTATAATGGAATTAGCCTTCCTTTCATTAACACTAGCACTATGCTTTCAAACAAGTCACTTACTGGGTCTCAGTACTACTGTTTTGTAAACGCAATCAATCGGTAGAAGTACAGCAACCATCAAGAGCTGAAGTAAAATATTGTACAATGTAGTAAAACAAGCCCTTAAAGGCACCTGAAACAGCAAACATTCAGCACTCCTGTTTGCTTCCACAGACAGTGAAATATCATCAATGTAAGCATGTAACAGCATTGCACCTAAACACATGTACCAGAAAAGAAACATTATAAAGCTCGGGCGGTATAAGAGACTTAAAATATTTATTTATGTCAGGCTTAGTGTACTTTTAAATTTAAGAATTAGGCGCAGTTACACAGTGCATCATCTCACTATGTATGTTTCGACAAAAAACAAACATACATCATTTGCATCGTTTTTTTTCATATACCACAAAACTCTTAAATGGAAATATCTTGCCCAGACGGCACACGCCTTTACCACCAGCTCCTGTTCAGGCTGTGCGAGGTGCCCCTCATTCGGGGAGGGGGATCCGCCTTCTCCAGGTGAAGCGGAGCCCCCGCCCGGGCACAGCGGCCGTGCGAGCTCACCCCGGCTCTGCGACCGCCCGGGGCCTTCCTTCTCACACACTGAACTTCACGGCGGCCTCGGAGCGCCCCAGCTCGGGGCTCCAGCACTGCAGCTAGCGGAGCCCCGCCGGGATCTGCCCCGCACAGCCCCACGAGAGGCGGAGAGAGGGCTGGCCACGGGGACGCTCCTCGGGGCTGCGGGGAGCAGGAAGCAAACGGAAGGTACCTTCAGCTCTTTCTCCCGCTCCCCCGCTCTCCTCTTCATGGTGCCGCCTTAGCCGTCCGCTCGGAGCGGAGCAGCACCGCGGGAACTCCGCGTAGCTCCCGCCTGCAGCGGCCGGACCGCGGCTCCACGGGCAATGCACGGCTCGGCGGGCAGTGCACGGCTCCACCCCGAACTCCAAGTCCCGGCAGGCCCAGGGTGGCCCGGAAGGGGAAGGGCCCGGTTGGCAACAGCGGCAGCTGGTAACGGAGCGCTGAGCAGAGCCGGGGCTGGCGGGGGCCGTGAGTACGGGGGGAGCTTCTCCTCCTCCGGGCACGGCGCGGGGAGGACGGGGGCACCGGAGCTGCCCGGAGCTGCGGCGCCGTGTCCTGGAGCGGGCGGTCCCCGGCCGGGGAGGCGAGGAGCGGGGCTGGCGCGTCCCGGCGGTTCCAGACTCGAGGGGCTCCTCGCTCGGAGCCCGTGGGAAGAGGCTGGGAGCCCCGGCGTTGGGTTGCCATTAGCCTTGTAGGCCTGTGTTGTGTACCTGGAAAAGCCGGGCTGAAGCGCAGGGACAGCCCGGGCACTGTAGGCGTTCCTTCAGCAGGCCAGGCTGCCTTCCCTGCAGCCCTGCCCCTTGCAGCCCTGTCACTCACCGCCGACACCGGCGCGGCCGAATCGAACTTGGGAAGCTTTGTAAAATACGCTGAAGGCAAGACACGGTTGTTTTGATTTTCCTCTGTTGAAGTAGGACTTAACAGGTCTGAGAAACTTTTCTTCCCTCAGGCAACAGCAGGATGCTGTGATCCCGTTTCCTAATATCTTCCATATCTTTCCTTTTTTTTTTTTTTTTCTTATCCACCTCCCAAAAACCACAGCACTGCAACACATGATATTTGAAAGATGATATGTGTGTGTATTTCTGCCAGGTAATAAATGAGACCATTTTAGGTTACAAGACCAATAAAGTGCAAACATATATATTTTAAGGATTCAATAGAGGGAGAACATAGGCTGGAAATATGTTGTGATAAGCTAAGATAGGTGGGTGGTCCCTCCCACCTCCTTTTTTAAATTCCCTCTACCAGGGAAGAGAAGTAGGATTTTGTAACAAAAGGGTCATCTGGGTTATGTCTGACACTCAAATTCAAAAGCCACGTTGAAATAATTAAGTTGTAATTCTTACGATTTCACTAGAAACCACTGGACGTCACTTACAGCCCCTTTGGGTGAGAACTTCTAAAAAATTAAGTAATCCCCACTGAGTTTCGCTTCCTTTGAATGATATTAGTACAAAAGTAAACTTCTGGGAGTTATATAAGAATCTAGACCTGAAGCATGAGCTTTGATAAGTATTAATTTTATTACTGTCAGCCTTGTATAACAGTGCAAAGTCATGCAGTTTTTTGTAGTAAATTTTCAGATACAGGTGGTGGTAAAACCACTTTTGTAAGTAGTGAAGTGTATAAGAGTGTTACAGTTTCTTTAACTTTAGTAGTTATATCAGAAATTCTTGCTTATACCTAACTTGAAGTTCTTACACGTTAATCCGAGAGACATGGAGAATATTCCTCTCTTTGTACATTAAGTACTTTCATCTTGTTTTGAGGAATAATCTGTGCTGAAGTGATTGTAGGATATCCTTTCTTGGAAATAAAGCCTGGTTTCAGTTTTTGAGGTTGAGGATGGCATGTGGATCTGTCCAGATGCAAATACAAATTTATATCTCTCTCACTTTGTTATTCTTTCTTTTAGGAAATGCTGCACTTTTAAGTACTATAACTTCTGTAGCAGTGCTGCTGTACAGTTTTGTCAGATGTAATTGCTTTGGAAATACTTTCAAAAGTAATATAGAATGCTGTGGAGAAATCTCATATGCTTTTAGAAATAACACTGGAACCGGACTGCAAGAAAAAGTAATTTTGTTTAAGTGTTTGTGATTGACACTGAGATAATATTGAGAGAGGAACTGTAACATATGTAACACATGCTTTGATGTTTGAAGTGTCCTCTTTTAAAGCAGCAACATAACTGGTGGTTATTAGTGATTATTAAAGACATGGATATGTTACTAATCAGGCAAATTCTAAATCCGTAATTGTATTTGGCCTACTTAAAACCAGGAGGCATGTTTGTACTATTTCTGTATAAAACCACTGTATCTGATAAAACCAATTAATATGGTTGGTTTTTTTCATTTTCTTTTTCTGTGGCCCAGGACAGAAAAGATAGCTGAATACCTAATTTCTGACACTTTGTAATGGAAATGAAACAATTCTTCCTCTTCCTTTTGAAAATTTTACCTTCTAAGTTTTCCGGACGCTTTAGATTTGAAGCTGCTTTATTTTGTCACTTCAAGTCATGTTACGTTGCCAGTAAAAACTGGTTTTGTGTGCATCTCTGCTATGTTAGTTTGCTTACAGCTCAAGTATTTCTGTGGTTTTGCTGCAGCAGTAATGGATTACTACCGACAAGAGTTGTTTGTTTGCTTATTTGAGTGACAAACATGTGTTGTTTAGTCTCTGTTTTTAAATAAGTAGATTTCTCTCATACTTCTCATACAGAGAAGGTAACAGGTAGATATCCATAGTAAAGTTTCTTTAGCAAATAGTGAAAACCAGTAATGTTTGTCTGTGCCTGTTACAGTTCTGGAGTTTTCGAAGCCTGATTTTGACAGATCACAAACATTGTGGAGTTGTGCTGATAAAATACTTGTTTAGCTCTTGAGTCTCTTGAAACTTGCCCATAAAAAGCCTCTGTCATTTTTGATTTGTGAAAGGACAAACACATTCTAGAAAGACATATAATGTTATCATCTTCTCCTTGCTACCATCATGAACCAAATTTAGATGTTTCTCTGGAGGTAAAATATTTGTTTCCCTTTAATCTCAGTTGCATGTAGCCATACTGGGACATACATATAATAGTAACCACAATAATGAACCTAGACCTGAGTGAAGCCAATGACTGCAGAGAGAGCTACAAATTACAAAGAAGTTTTGAGGATTTTGTAAGAGCAATGCAAGAAGAGCCAGGGATGCTGAGAAGCTGGATTTTCCAGTCGATGTGTATTTGTCATTGGTTGCCAGTTGTGCCATTAGCTGAGTGGTGTGGACATCAACATCACAGAGTAGTATTCTCTGTCACTGACAACATTGAAACTGCAACCATATTGCAAGTCTACAACTGTAGATCAGTTCACTTCAGTGGTCATGATAAGGAAACATTTGTTCCACATGGAAGAAAAATGTGTTCCTGTTTATTCATAAACAGTGAAGTCTGGAAATAATATTTTATCATAAATTTTAGTGATGAAAAAACCAAAAGATTAAAAGCAAGACTGACTTGTCAGAAACTAAATTTCCATTAATCTCTTTTGTTTCTTTAGAACAAAGCCATAAGGAGACTTATTTATGATGGAAGAAAGAGCTTAGGCAGCACTTTTGATTATGATCAAATTAACAGATATTTCATGGGGTGTCTGTTGTACCATGTCGCTTCTGCCCTCTGATGCAAGTCTCTAGTAGCATCACTGCTAATTTCCCAATGCTTTCCTAGATGGTTTTTGGTTGACTAAGGATTTATATCACCTGAAGACTGTAACAGTGGTTTTGGGGGTAAGACTGTTGAAAGGACTTCACATCTCTCCTTTTCCTGTTGTTTCAGTGCTACTTGACTCTGTGACCAGCATGTAATTTTCTGCACCAGAAGACAAGAAAGAAACAGCAGTTGTTAACAAGTATGTTCATATATTGCACCAAAAGAAATGGAGTACTTTTTCACATTAATACTTTCCTAATCTCTGTCATATAGCTAAGCTTTCTGTTTCCACAGGATAGAATCAGTTCAGATTTATGAGAATCATTCATAGGAGACTCTCTATCTTAAAAAGTAATTTCTTATATGACAATGATTGAAAGAAGAGAAAGAGAATGTCAGGCAATACTGGAATGACTTCATAACCCCCAGCACCTGTTTCAAAGAGTTCCATTCAAAATATGGAAGATGGCATTACTCATCTACCAGTCGATGCCTTAAGCTTTTACCTCTCTTAAATGAACAAACGATTAAAAAACCCCCAACTAAACAAAAAACCTGCAGGTCCCTTTCCCACATGCAATTGGAAATACTGCCTTAGCCCAAAGATTCCTGAAAACAGCAGAACTAGAACTTCAGAAAGCTGATTGTACATATATTAAATAGAATTGGAGCTATTGCACAACAAAGGTGTATTTTGTGAATGGATTAAAACTGGCATAAAATTGAACTTGAGAACTTGAGAGTTTAGATTGTTCTCTGAGCAATCTGAGACAGGAACATTCAGAAGTCTGTCACTTCAGTGAATCTACCATAACTTTTGCCTGCATTTCATATCATTGTATTGTTCGTTCTAGTCTCAGTTTAAATACCAGATGAAGAGGAATTTCATTTGAATTTTTTTATCCCTAGATAAGCCATGCCTGTTGCAGCTGATGTAACTGTGGGGGACCTGCATGTGAGACATACAGGTCTAACTCCAGCTGGAATTGAAGGATTACAAGGTTTGTACCAGCTGCTATTTATTACAGCTACAGACTTTGATCAGTGGCTTCTTTAGTTTCTTTCTAAAAATGTTTCTGATGTTGCCACTCACAAAATTAAGTTCAAATACCATTCAAAATCTGGGTTAAATTGTGAAAGATGCTGTGACCCATTCTATGTTCAAGTTGCTTGTTATAAGAGGGGAGTTTCTGTGAGATGCTAAAAACTGGAAATGTCATTGAGCTGTAACATTCATCCTTCAAGAAGAAAAGAGGACTTTTTTGCTGAATTGAGGACAAGGCCAGATCCATTTCACAAAATGGGAACCAAAAGTATTATGCAATTCTGTTATGTTACTCAGCTGCTATTAGAATGGAACAACTGGGCTTAGTCTTATATCTGAGTAAATTTACAGAATTATGAGTTAATATTTTCAAGCTTCAAGATAATATATTAGCTTTGGAACAGATTAGAAAGAACCCCTTTGGTAATGCTTATTTTTAGATAGTATCTTTGGCAGAACCTGGTTCCCGGGTAAACTGTTACCTTTGTGTTGTCTAGTATGTAAACAGATTGCTGTATAATTTTAATTTTTTTTTTTTTTCAATCTGTAAGAAGAAGGAAAAAGGAAGTGATTAAAATGACAATAAATAAAAAAATTTAACAGACTCATACCAGTATAAAATATAAAATTACTTGAAAAGTTGGGGGGAATTCAGTATTTCAAAATGAGTTTTGACTTTGAACTACATGTTGTTGAATGTATTTTAAAGTTGTTTTGGTTTGGGTAGAATCATCAACTGCACAGAATATAAAAGCTCAACAAGCTGAGTAACAAATCAGTCAAGAAGAACTGGAGGACAGATTTCTTCATATACATGATGATCACATCTTACTCAAGCAGCATACAAATGAGCAAGAGGAGAAAAGTAAAAGGTATGGGGGTTAATACTTTTATTTTAGCTTGCAGTAATATTTTTGCCTTTGAAAACATGAACAAATTAAAAATGCTGATTTCTCTCAGCACTTTTTAAAGTAGTAGCAAAAATCACATTTTGGAATTAATTTTTTTAATTTCTGGTTATGTTTGTGCATGTATGTCTTTGTGGTGGACTGTATTAGATCTCCATGTACAGAACTACAGCACTGTCTCTCACTTTGGAGCTGGTACCTTGGGTTTGGAGTTGTACTGTCAGAGTGTTCTGGGAACTGTAGAATCCTAATGATTTATCAGGAATTGCGTACATGGTATTACTGCATTGCAGAAGGGCTAATTAATCCAAAAGCATCATGACTGTGCTCACATTGTGCTGTGTTTAATAAAGTCACACAGCTTCCAAGCAAGGTGTTGTCAGAAGCTAACAGATTCATAAAGGGCAGCTGAAAATATTGCTTGTGTAGATGGGACTACTTCATAATTTTTTTAAGTCTAAAGTGTTCTTTCCTTTTGACTCAGTAGCGAGCGAGTCAGGGGCAAATTGACCAGCAAGACACAACTTCCATCTTTTCTGTCAGGCTGTTGTCAAATCCAAGATGGTGGAACAAATCAGTTGTTTCCTTGTTCTGAAGGGCATTTCCTATATTTCTGTTAGATGCATTACCAAATGTACTCGTCGTCCACTTAAGTGGCATTACACAGAATGTCCAGAGAAAAAACTTAACTCCTCAAGTTAAAATTTCTTTTCCAGTGTTCCTCGCCAAAACCCTTTTAACTAGAAGTTTGGAATGAATTTGCAGTGGAAGAACGTTGAAAAATCCCCACATAAACAAAAAACCTGCTTACAGGCAAGTAACATTCTGTGACATCCGGAAGTTATTAGGGATTTTTTTTTTTGTTTTGTTTCACTTTTGTTCTTTTAAGTAGAAGCTTCTGTCCACAAGTATACAAAAAATAAAACAAGCCCCTTTAAACAAATGAAGTGTGTCCTTATTTTCAGTTTTCTTTCTGGGCCTTCAAAAATAGATTTCCTGTAAACTAGATACAGGTCTCGAAGATGTGCAACCGCCTTTGTAAAGTCTTGAACTTGTCTCTCTCATCAAAGCCACCTTTTCTTTCTTTATATGCCAAGTTTTTTGCATTCACTTCTGGGTATGTTTTCTGTTCGTGCAAGTTACATCACCCCCATGTGCCCTCTCTCCCTTTTGTTATAACTTACTAATGTTTATCAGAACTAAGGGAAATCAGAGGTACAATGCTTGAGATACCAAAAGCAAAATTTGTATCCTTCTAAAGACAGATGACAACCATACCTCTGATTCTAATTATATTCTGCAGCTGACCGTTCCTTCTCCAAAGTACACTGGAAATATTTGCCAAGTATAAAATTGAGTATGATAATGAGAACTGTTAAGTCTCTTCTTCCAGAGTACTTTCCTCAATATCTCCACCTATATATTTTAGCCACTTTAGACATGAAATATGTATTTAAATCCCAAAATACTAGAAATTGTATATAATTGGATTGTTGCATATTATTAGCATTCTTTCAGTAGTTGAATGTTTTGTGGAATTGTAGTTTTATAGTTTGCCCCACCACATCTCAAATCTGTAACTTTACTTAACAGCATGCATGAGGTTCCTATATAAGGTCATGCGTTAAAAATTACATTTAAGCACCATATGGAGTAAATATGTGTCCTCCCTTTACTAACCTTAAATGATAAGCCTTAGGAAACTGTTATTTGTCAGTGCTATAAAGCAGATTGCTGCACAGTGGTTTCAATTATCTTCAAAGAGTTCTTCACAGGCAGTAATAGTTATATCAAAACCTGAAATTTATTATTCAGGTTCTATGCTGAAGTCTTCACAGTGATTATGTTCCTTTCAACAGAATGCTTTTTATGCTGACTTTTCACATTCTTTTTCATCTTTTTTATTATTTTCCCCAGAATGACCACCAAGTTAATACAGCTTGTTAATGATAAAAAAAAAGTCTGAACAGGTTGGTGGCGGCCCCAAGTGGCTGGGTCAGGCCTGGAGCTGGAAGAAAGGATTGAGCATTGACAAGAAAAAGTTCATGACGCTGAGAAACAAAATGAGAGCCTCCCCAGCAAACTCCTTTCAGCTGACCAGCAGCTCCAGATTCCAGGCCATAGACCTCGTCCATACAGCTGTGCTCAATCTTTTATTAGCAGTGGTTTCAGAAGAGTGAGCGATTTATTACAATTTATTACAAACAATGGTTTATATCAGTATCCCTAATAATTGCTTCACTGTAGCAATCCTATACTCTTTTTTGTTGATCAGTGGGCAATAATAGTACCTGAAGGCAGAAAGATTGTTCTTTCCCCTTGTTCTTGTATTTATTTATAGCAGTCATGCTTGCTTGCCTTTGAAGTCCTTATTATGAGAATCCACAGTAGCTGGGGTTAAACAAAAGTACAGATTTAAGAAGACAGTAGCTATCAGGCAAGTTTTCTAACAGTTAAAATCATTGGACTTCCTTAGTATAACTTCTCTACATGTAAAAGGGTTATAAAAGTAGTATATGAAAAAGTTTAGTGTTTTCATGTTAAAACAAAGTTTCACATCTGTAGTTTGTTTGCACATGTTTTTCCTTTTTTAATTTCAAGGTTTGTTCTAGTCTCTTGATACATGTGTGCACAGCACTGCAGACTTGAAAAATCTATCACACGTGTGGACTTTGAAAAGCAAATACTACAAGGCAGCCATTTATAATGGTGCTTTTTACTGTTGAGACTTACTGCTTAAGGCAGTCTCCCTCTCAGTGCTTTACTTACTGTAGTTACATTTCGAAATCACACTTTGAAACTTTCATGTTTTCTTAGGAACATTTGTAGAAGTAGTTGTATCAGTTAACCTATACACTGAACTGATAACGTGTTTTAAAAAACCTCAACAGCTACAGCCCTGATTCAAACCTGAGTCAGCAGAATTGTCACCTTAACTTCCAGAAGCTGTGGATCAGGCTGGTGGCTGGTTACACCCTCACACCAGTGTTCGTTTTTGTTACATTGATTCAGGTATATGAGAACAGCAACAATTCTCATGTTTTTAGACAGATTAAAAAAATTATTTCTACCAATTTGTCTCTTTAATCTATTTGTAGTGGAAGTTTTGACAATTTTCATACACCTGCGCTTTTACACTTCATATCATTAGTTGGGCAGTTTTATTCCCAATATCAATATTTTTGGTTTTTATTTTAACAATGTAAAAATAGGATGGAAATATAATAAATTTATTCAGGCCTAGTGCTACCAGATAGAAGAGGGAAACTTGGTTCTGGGAATACAGATCAAATGTTGATATGACAGAGTGGGAGGACTTATCTTGGTATAAAAACAGATCCAGATCTAAGATGTCCTGTCCAGAACTAATATTGATTAAAAAAAAAAAAAAAAAAAAAAAAAGAATAGTTCTCCACCAAAGCTCCAGCTCAGATAACAATGTTCAGGAATTTTGCAGAAGTTCTAGTGTGTCTGTCTGTTTTCTGAGGCCTTGTCCAAACTAGAGGGGATTCTGGTAATTTGAGTACTCTGAAATACTCTGAATATGCAATTTCTTGAACATATTTTCCTAAGATAAAGACTTACTAGAAATCTACTAACCAATACTCACAACTTGAACACAGTAGTATTGTCTTCCATAAGGTCAAAGAATACTTTCTATAATATTCATTAAACATAGATTATTTCATGTTTTTGTGTTGCATGTGTCCTCATCCTGCCCTTTTATCAATGATGATAAACTCAACAGACTGGTGTTGGGTATGTGCCCTCTTTTTTTAAAAAACTGACCTCTTAGATTTCTCAGTCAAACCTTGAGTCTGAATCTCAAATCACTTTTAATGCAGATCAGAAATCATGCAGGACACTTATTCAAAAGTAAAATGCCTGGAAAAATTCAGGACAGCTTGGCTGTCTCTAGGGTATGCAGAGACAAAAAAAATCCACAAAGAATAAATATATCTTAGGTATCTGCTTTGTGTTTGGCTGCTTTTAAAGTATCATAGCCTACTGATCAAAAAAATCTTCAATATAATTCTTGCAAAATTTTAGATATGAATTCAAAGCAAGCAATTTAATGTTCATTGCTACCCATGAATAATTTGGAATCTAGAAGTAAGTAGAAAGCTATTGGCCTTGTATAAGGGTAGAGTAGCAAATTAGGTGTAGCTGTGCATTGCAGCAAAGTCAGGCAAATGTGCACACAGAACGTGTTCATAAAGCCTCAATTAGTCAAATCTTTTTTCTTTCATTCTCTTTTTTTACTTTTGTAAAAAAATGCATGCAAAATTCTAGAGCTTTGCATGTATTTTCCCCTTTTTGACTGTTTCTGTTTCAGACTGTTAGCTTTAGTTATATTGAGGATCTAGTGTGGCATGATCCTGCAGTCCTCCTGGTTTGATTTCAATGGAAGTTCTCCTTGGATGAGAAATATGTCATCAGTTCTTTAACTGCCTATCAAGGGAGGGACCCCGTTATTATGTGTGAGCATTCTTTTGTGCATCAGTGGTGCTACATAAATAATACATCATAATGTTTGCTATTAAATTATTCACAGAGTCATAAGTCTCCTCTAGTCAGAATTTCCGTTATATAGTTTAAATAGGTTAAAGAAGTTGTTGTCATAAATAATTTCTCACTCTTTGCCTCCAGTGAATTCAGAAAACATTTAAAATATTTTTTTCATTATTTGAAAGTAATCTGTTTCGAAGAACTTCTGTGCTTCATTCTTGTATAAACACTCTTCTTCAGACAGAAACCGAAGATAACATCGAAATTCGACATCAACTACCACATTTATGTGAAAACTTCTAAGGAGTTTGAAAGTAAAGATGTACTTCAAATTCAGCTAAAAAAATCTTTAAATAAAGCCAGGCTCTAAAAAGTATTGCAGATCCTTATTTATGTTTATCAAATTACTTGTGTCCAAACCATGATACTTGGCCTACGTTACTATCTGTGAGTTAAGTTCTGAAAGTTTTCCTTTAGAGTCTATTTCTCGTTTGACATAGAAGATACATTAGTATTTGAGAGATGCTGTGTTTGACTGAAAATACTAGGAAATAAACTAAAAAATGTCCACTAATACATATGTACAATAGTGTGTGTTCTATGATTTTGCCACCAGAATACTTTATGGAAGACTCTTAATCCTCATGTTTTCCAAGTCATGTATTTTTTATGCTGAATGAACTGAGTCAGAACTTAAAGGGATTCTATTTAGGAGACTTTTCATTAGCTTGCTTTCTTGGGAGTATTGTAATTGCTATCTAGAACAGTCTGTATAAGTTGTTTTATTGCACAAATAATCCTACAAGTTCTGTGTAATTCTTATTTTTAATCTTTATATCAGCAGAGAAGAAACTGTCAATACTGGAAAACTAGAAAAAAACCTGGTAATTTGGGTAACCAGTAAGGTCATCTTAGTTCATCTTTGTAGCTTATGTCTTTGAATTTTGACATTAGCAGCTTTTTCTTGTGTTTTGTAAGTAAACACGTGGCTGTCATCCTGCTACATAACCATGTAAAGACAGTGTTGAAATTCTTTAGGAGCTGTGTGGTGCCAAAAGGACTGGGCTTCCACCAGTCTCTTTGCTGTAGGACCATTTGATGTCAGCCTGCTGTTAGATTACTGCCAACCTTTAGGAAAATATTCTTGATTTTGCTACATGTTTACAGTAATTGAAATAACTGTAGTTACAAATAGTGAAGTCGTCACAGTTAATCATTAGTCCATCATCAATAAGGAAGGGAGGTACTGGTTATCCTGAGTCCTATATCCACAAAAAAATCCAGTAGTGTTTTAAAGCTGCCTTTGCAGCTTCACTGCAGTTTCTGTCTAACACAAGATCTGCATAACAGAGCTGAGTTCACGTGCAGCACTCCGTGAGATGATTATTGTAATGTGGCTGCAATTAATGGTTTTTTCCATATTTAATTGGAGTTTGTTTGGAGATTCTTTCAGGAATGTATAAATTTGCCCTAAGGGACAAACTTGGCCTATGGATTATTAGGCTAAACACATTTTAAGTGCAAGATTTATTTACAATTAGCGTGACTGTTCATAATTAAAAGATGGCCAAAACCACAGCCTTGTGATTTGATGTCTATGGTATACAGTGTGCAAGGTAAAACATTAATTCTAAATAAGATGATTTTGCAAGCAAGTATCTTCAAATTACTTAATAGCTCATAGTATTTTCCAAAAATATCTTTAAAGCTATCCCAGACTGCATTTGTGGAAGCAGGTAGGTATTTGCATGTTTGCCTGCTTTTCTTGTGTTTTGTTCAGTTAATTTTTTAATAAATAATAAAGCTTATTTGCTCGTCAGTTTTTAATTCCTTTGGCATTTTTTTCTGCATTGTGACTCTGGATTTAAATCTATTAGCTGTGTTATTTAACTCAACTAGATGTATGTAGATCTATTAGATAGTACTACACATTCACATTCTTCTCTGCTTGGGACTCTGTCTTGGCCATTGGTGTATTTGTGTTTGAGAACAATTAGCTGAAAAGCGTTTTGCTTATTTAGCCAGGCAGAGGCCAAGTGACCCTGAGAAGTTTGGTGGTGATATGTATTTTACTTGCTTGGTTTTCCAGTTTTGAATATGAATGGGTAAAGTTTTTGAGCCACTAATCCAGTTAATACAATAGTCAGGACTCCTTAAGAGTAGTCTCAGTATTGTGTTCATGTCCTGCTCATATGGAAGCAAGGACAAGATGCAAGGGATGTGGTTTAATTAGACCTCAATTTTATTAGCTTAGCCATCTGGGGTTTACTGGCATAAATTTGTACAGTGGAGGTCAAGATCCTTTCTTTAATCATTTCCTTCTGCTGTAAGTTGCTGTCAGTGCCCCATTCCCACACAGCTGGTCCCCAGCCTGTTATTGGGACTCCACTCTATATGCTTTTAATCCAAATGATAAGAGGTCTGGAAAAGAGATTGTCTCTTTGGTGTACTTCAGATATTAACCCCAAAGATAATTCCTAGCTTTTTTAAGAGTCACTTTCTCCTAACTTCGTTTTCAGTTGCAGACTTTTAAAGCCAACATGAAGATGAGGTTTAAAGGAAGGATAGAGTTCATGTTCCTTATTTCTGCAGTTGTGGTAGAAGGCATAGAGCTAAATCAGTTTGCCCATTAATTCATGTTATTGCCTCCAAAGGGATATTAGTTCCTTTTCTTTTTCTGACTTCTGTTCAGCTTTACTTCCATGTGTGTCCAGGTGCTTTGGCAATTTTTTTTTTTGGTGGGGGGGCATTTGCAGTGCAAGTTTATTCTTACACATTACTTTGAAGGAAATATTTAAGTGAAAAATGCTAGTTAATGTCTATAAAATCTGTATATAAAACTTGTTTTTAAGTAATATCAGAATACCTGGGCAGATGTTCAGGGAGCAAAATATACCTACCTAGAAGGGAGAAGCCTGTGTAGGTCATCATTTTCTATTGTACTGCTTGGTGACTTCATTTCTAGAAAAATGATCCTTCCCAAGAGAGTCTTCCTCAATTAACTGTGCCTTGCCCACAAAATCTGAAAAGATCTCATTCTTCAACAGCAAGCTCTTTTTCATACACCTGCATGCAATGGGCATTTTTTAGGCATATTTTATTTAAATAAAGAAAGAAATTGTGATCAATGTAATGCACTAATAAGTAATTAATTGCACATGCTTTCTCTAGCTCTTGCAATTGCAAGAATTGAAATGATCCAAATAAAAAGTAATTTTTTACTTCTAAATTTAAATAATTTGCTCCATAATATTAGTATCTAAAACCTGTTTAAATCAAATGCTGTTTCATTCACTGTTGAAAAAATAGTTAATGTTGACTGTCAGAAGCTATGGAGTTTACATCTGTACGTCATAAATTTCACTATCATCTGCTCCTTTTTCTACTTAAAAAGAAAAAAAACCAACTTGCTTAAAAAAGAAAGGAGGGAAAAAAGGGCCTTTGAAGGCATCAGACTCCTTTGTTTGATGTGTGGAACAAGATTAATAAAAGCGTGCCACTACATTAGCTTTTAAATAGCTAGCATGAGACAGTGCTGCTGTCTATACTCACCACAACTTTAATTTATGTAGATAGCATGTTTTAGACATATGATAGTTTTAGCATTGATTTAGACCTGTTTCTTGGGGGAGATCTCAGATTTGTGACTGTGTTTATCTTTTGTGTAAGTACAATTAATTGGGCAATGCCAAACACAATAGCATTTAATATTTTGAAGAATTAAAAGGGAACTATTTCACGTACTCAGCTGGTTTACAGATGTGTAAGATTTGTAGTCCATTCTCTTGTTGCAGCATGGCATTGTGACAGTATGTCCAATACTAAAATTTATATATGTTAGAAGAGAAAATACCATTCCAAATATTAAAGATTTTTTTGGATTTATAATAATGTATTTTAATACAAGTTATCCTCAAATCTTGTAATTGTAATCTTAGAATTTTAAGAATATCTACATAATTGATTTTCATGTAGTTAAGACACACCTGCAGCATGTTTGAGTACAAGCCTTCAAGTGTTACAAGTTGCTAAGACCCTTTTATCAGCAGAATTTGGTGTGTTTTATAAGAGGGAATTCCATAACACAGGATACTGCTGGCACCAAATACGTCAGATGGTGGAAAAGTGAATGAAGAACAAATAATCTCTTTAAGTATAAGATGGAGGGTTTTTCTGTCATGTCCTGTTTTATTCAGTAATCAAAGATGTTGATGCATTGTTTAAAGCTGCTGTATCAGCATGTTTATTTACCTACATTCTGTAATGTGAATTATAGAAGAAGAAATTAATTTGGGTATTACAGACTAAATCTCCCAAATTTTTGGAATTGAAAAAGCTGTTATAGAAAGCTGATTTGCAAAAAGAGTTCAACTTTTCAAAACAAAGCTAATATGATAATTCATTTTGTATTTTTAAGCTCATTATGTGTTTATTTTTAAATTTGAAGAGTAAACATTTGGGATAATATGGAAATTATGGTCTGTAAACAACTGATTGAGAAAAGCAGTTCTCTTTCAACACTGGAAGGAAAATTTCTCCAGTTTCAAGAGATATTTGGAATTTGTTCAGTATATTTCTCTATTCTCATCACAATAAGCTGGTATAAATGGAAAAAAAATATACACATTTCTTGATTTTGAGTCAATACTGAGTACATGAAAATGGACCACATATTACACTTCTCTCAAGCTGCTCCAAATGGAGGAAGGATTTTTAGTCTTAAGTTTTGGGGGTTTTTCAGAAGAGTTTAGGAGGTCTTAGTGATTTTTTTCTGCAGAGTCACCCCAGACAGATTATGAAGCATGAACTGAGTTGTCTGAAAGAGACTCCAGATAATTTAAAGAGAGAGCTTTGACTTAAATATACTGATTTACCAAAGAAGGGGTACCAGCCCCCATCTGACTTTATCAGTCTTTGGTAAAGTTAGGGACGTTTGGCTGTTTTGTTCTCAGATTTGCTTTTAACTTGTGTTCTTATGTTCATGGAAATTATTTTAGAGGGTTACTGTGAGTAATGATTTTCTTTATAAGAACAACAATTTTATGAAAATATCACCAGAAGGTGTAATTGCTTGGTAGGTTCTCTGTAGGTTTTAGGTATACAGCTCTTGCCTGCTTTTTCCCATATGTATTTGGAGAACTGCATGTGCATACAGAGGTGTATGATTGGCAGCTTGGAGATGGGGGAGTTCCTGTAAGGAGAATCCTAACTGCAGCAGAGCTCTGTAAAGTGTCCTAGCCTTACGAGCTGGAAGCACCAGGTATCCCTGTAAACTCTCACTGCTCTTAAACTGTAGCATTCTAAACCGCACTTGTGCCGTTGGATTTTTGTTCCATTCCTTTTTTCCCCGTGTTATTTCATTTCTGCCTTTTGCTCTGCTTTGTCTTCTTCCCCTCGTTGGTGTAATACCTATATTCTTTCTGCCAAAGCAGCTCTTCTGTTAGCAACTCAAATCTAGTTTTTCATAGGGTGAGCTATGTAAATTCAGGGGAGACAGGTTTCACATGGCTTTTTAGGTTCTAAAATAGCAATAAATAAACTGATTTTAAATCATAAGCAACTTTCTGGTAATTTACAACAAACATCAAGTGCTTGTGCCTCTTTTATGGCAGCAGCTGAATGGAAACACGTGCATAGGAGTCAAACTGGTATTTGAAGACATTGTGTCTAATATTCACAGTGAAAGGTGCGTGTCAGAGAAGGATGAATGTTTTCTGTGGCTCTTTTTTGTTGTAAGAGAATGCATCCAATGGTTTTCCCATTTCAAATAATTTGAATGTTTGAGATGTCTACTAAATACGAATAACTGTAAAATCCAAAATTTCTAGTTTAGATGGTACATAACATATTTACCAACACAGCATGTTTTAGTATTTCTTGTCTTTGCCAAGGTGACTAGTTTGTTTGTTTGTTTGTTTGTTTTTCTTCCTATTGTGTGTTAAAATGGAAGAGAACTGGCACAGCTGCAAGGGTTGGTGGCTTTAAGGATTGTGATTTTGATAAGAAATAAAATAAAATATGGAGAGATATGAAGACTCAAAAAATTATTTCTAAGGTGTAATTTATTGAAGCTATTGCAATAGAGTTCACAGGCACAGCAAGAAGAGCACTGAAGAAAGATTGTTGATGAACAATACACTTTATTAACTCTGAAATAAGACTAACTGCTAATATTTTTTATTCTCCGCTATATTTTCTAACTCAGAAATGAGATATGAAAGGTTGAAGATCAAGTTGGTGATTGGCATTCAATGGGATTTTATTTGTTTCTTATATATTCAGACACAAGTGAACCTAAGCAATTTGTACAGGATTCACGTTCAGCCTTTATTCAACTATTTGTAGGAAATAGTGTATTGAAAAGCTGAACCTAACTTTATTCTGTCTGCAGTCATTAAGCACTATCTATACATACATATGTATTTAGCATATTTTTTTTACACTAATTCTATTTAACAGAAGATTGGCTTCTGTGCTCTGTTGTTTCATGTCATACTTTGAATATGATTTACATTGAAATTCTTAATGAATGAGGCTTTGTTAAAGCATTTGTGGAATGTAGCCACTATAGTATTAGCCAATCTGAAAGTAGGTTCTATCAACATTCTTCATATAATATTAAAATTGGTTAAATGTGCCTTAATGTCATCCATTGAAATAAATGAAAATGTAAAAGAAATCAGAAGTCCCTTTTTAAAGTACTACCAGTAGGATAATAGAACTGAGTGTTTTAGGATTATGGAACAACTGTATATCTACAATTAAGGGTTAACAGAGCTGTGGCAAGCTCTGTGATTACCATTACTATGGTCAACATTCATTTTTGCTTGCTGCTGCAGTGTTTTTGGTCAGCATGTCTAACCACCATAACCACAGCAAAATCTTTTAATTGCTGAACAGATGTATTTCTTGGTCGTTTTCATCATGACTGAACTGAGGGTTGAATGTTCATGAGAGCACCAAGAGTGCCACCTTCCCCCAGCCATGCATTCAGTTACTTGGATCAAGAGTGTCTCCTGTTGACCACATCGAGAATATATACACTAAATACTGCCAGGGGAGACCACTGTTGGAATATGCTGTGTTGTAACATTATAGAATATATATATATATATAATATACTAGGAGTGATTTATTCTACTTTTTCTGTATATTCCTTCCTTTTCATAGAGAAAGAATGTAAAGAACAACCATGATGCTTTGTTAGCAGAAGGTGATGAACTGAATGAGCAGCTTAAAGAGGGGCAGTTAAAATGGTTCCATCTTCAAAACAAATTGCAATCAGTAACTATTTCAAACAGAGGGACAGAGGAGGTGAGGCTGTGGGCAAGAGCTAGAATCTTTTACTTTAGGTTGTGCATAAGGATAAGGGAAAATGAAATGTTGGGATATGTCTCAGTGGACGAGATGTGACTAGACCTTTCAAACACATTTAGAAGACTGACCTGGTACTATATATTTTTTTATCATATTCAAAAGAAAAATTTCTGACCTAAATGCTATTTGTATTTCACAGAATTATGAACCATACCTGATGTGTGTTTGGACAATATTTGAAATTAAAGCATAAGATACATCAATTCTGACACTAAACAAGTGGCTTATTAATAGGAAAAAAGTGAAAATACTTGGTTTATTGATCATGTGTTGCTAATTTTTAGTATTCTTTGAACCTGATTTAATTAGAGTACAATGTTACATCTTACTCAGCAGTTCAAATCAGTCATCTCTGTTTCTTTGTCTAGTGACTCTGAGAGACTTCTGTTGTCACTAACAAGTTGTCCAGATATGAGGCTAAACATCAAATGGTTTCTTCCCCATTTTCTTCAATGTATGAGGAATAAGAAAACTTGCTTGATTTTTCTTGCATTTTGTAGCAACTTCTATTTAGTTTTACCGCCTGCTTTACCTATTGTAAGTGTATTTTATGTGAACCAAGTTTACCTCATAGATATTTTTGCCAAACCTTTAAAGTGTAATGCCTGGAGAGCAGATATTCTTGGTTTAAGTATCTCATGTCTTTAAACCATATCCTGCTGTAGTGAGTGTTTTGGAGCAAGGGTGTGTTGTTTCTATAATGTCAATAAAAGTATTTTCTATGCAAAAGCCATGCCCTAGCTAAGACTGATACTCGCTTATTAAAAGGCAATTCAAAAATATATGCTCCAAGTTTTTATATTGTTTTGCATTAGACAGAATGTGATTAGATACTGTTGATCAACTGCAACATGCTGCTCTCAGCTTCATCTCAACAGCATGTAAAAGATTTTGGGCCTAATGTAAATCCATGTGGATTTATCTTCTTATGAAGCTTCTAAGAGACAGTTGTATTAAAAGAACAAAAATATTGTGGCACTGCCTAAGAATGATTTGCTATTTCTGTTCACACATTCATTGTAATTTCTTTTTGTGGTGTGCATTACTTGAAACTTCTGTCTTCATTTTAATTGCAGGAAAGAATAAGCAATTCAGAAAAAGAAAATTAACTCTTGAAGAAAAACTATAATAAGCTGTGTAAGGTAAGTTAGGGTTTCTGAATACAGAAAATTTGATTCTGATCCTTTATTAATAGATCTTAATATACCGTGTTCTGTAATGTGTGTGTACATATTTTGTGCTTTTCACACGTGTAACCATGTTGATGCTGCTGTTCATCACATGACTGTGTATATGGAAACTCTCAGGTGCTTTGCTGTATTTCATCAGCTCTGTTGGAACTGACCAGCTTCCATATTTGTTCTAATTCTCTTGGAATAGTAGATTGCATCTTAAAAATGTAATTAAAAGTAAGTAGGAGTCACTTTATTTTGAACATAAATTCAAAAAGCTCTTATTTGAATTTCTAGTAGTATTTTTAGGGTAATTAAAAGAAGATTGCATTTTGGTAGACATATATTCCTTTGATTTTGTCTTGGGTTTGGTTTTTTTTTGAAGAAAGTGGTGTTTGAATTTTTTGTGTAAGTTCTAGCACATCTCAATGAACTTACATAAAGTCTGATATTTGACTGCTTCTCCAATGTTTATTTTTGAGCGGTGGTTTGATTGTTTTGGTAATAGCTACCATTTCACTTCCCCTGATTCTGCTTACAATTTTTATGTAGGTTCACACGAGTTTTTTCAAAGGTTCCTATACATAATAAGATGTATAAGTTTTATCAGCAGTGCTTAAAAAGAACATGAAAACACATTGTTAAGATATGATTCAGAAATTCTCTGTTACAGAAAAGAAGAAATTATAGTCAGTTGTCACAAGCATATTAAAGGAAAAAATGACCTTCCAATGAACTTTTCCTTTATTGTGAACCTGTGTTGTCTTTTACACTGAAGAGGGTTAGAAAATAGGATACATGTCCTACAGCTAATAATTGCAGAAAGTAGATCTTGAAATCTTTTCTCATATCCAGATTATTTCTTCTCTTAAAATTTGCTTGGCTTGTCAGTGTGATATCTATCAAAAGAATACCAATAATAACTTAAGCATAATGTAAGTGATAACAATTTTTTTCGTATTATTCTTAAAATATTTGGCGTACTTTTAATGTGGTCTACAGTGAACTTAAAAATTATAAAGAGTAAAAAGCTGTGAGGAAAAATGGCTTAAAACTTTTTGTTGTTGTTGTTTTTACTTAGGAGGTGCAACAGTTGTATAATCACAATATTTAGAGTTTTGTATGGAGAAGTTGGTCACTTGTCTCTCACTTAAGTTAATTGCTGGAGATTGATCCAAAATTTGACCATGTAATAAATTATTCTCATGATGTTTTTGTTTATTCTCTATCATTTATTCAGAGAAATAATTCTTACTAATAAATCAAAAATCTGGCTTGAAATTTTCTGTTCACCTTAAAAACATAATAGGATGACTTAAAAAGATACTTAACAAGAGAAATTGAAGATAAGCTTCTGTTATAGCACTGTAATCTATACTGTGGTGTTTCTTTTACTAAAATGATCTGTCTTTTCATATACTCTCATTTAAAAATTGATTCATCTTTCATCATTCCATGTTACTGTATAGGTATCAATAAATTAGAAAGAAAAGTATTATATAACCACCATTTAATGGACAGCTTTTTTTGGTTGCCTATTTGAACAATGCAACTTCACTACAGTTTACCTGTGCTAGCAGTAGATAGGCCAGTGTCCGCAGCTGCCACTTAATTAATTACATTTTTTTTACTTTTTTTAAATGGAGGCAAAGGTGCATAAACCCATTCTTTGTTAAAGTTATTTTTGGGAAATTTTTTTGACGTTGATGGGAATTTTGCCAAAGCCAAGACTGCAGAACTGGATCTGAAAAGTTTGCAAAGAACAAGTATGAATTTGTCAGTTGACTCTTATTATTTAGTCAGTATCCAAGAAAACAATTCGTTTGTATAAAAGGTTTGGGGGAATTGTTTTCATATGACCTTGTAATGCAAATCTAGCAATGCTTAAACTCCCTCCAAAGGAAATGGTGCCAGATGTGGTTGACCATTATAGTTACACAGATGGCTCCAACTCCAGTGAAATACAGTAAATATGAAAGAAATTCCACATGAATTCAAGTAAATGTAATCTTAAAATTTGAAAGAAGAAAGCGACACACGTGGACTCAATTCAAACTGACATAAACATTAGCATTATATGGGTTCAGATGAAACCTGTTTTCTAACATGTTCTCCATTTAAACATCTAAATTCTTAACGACCATTATAATAATGCTTAATGGTTTTTCTGCCAGAACAGTCTTCTAAAATACTGAACTAATACCTGGCTGCATCCTTTTGTGAAGTCATTGTACCTACAGCTGATGAGCTCTCGTGTAACTGGGTGTTGTGGTCATTCAAACTTGAAAACATTTTCGGAAGTGTGAAAACTGACAGTATTTCTTTTGTTTTGAAAGGAGTTATGCTTTCATTATGGAAGCCAATCAAACTCTAAGCAATTAAAGGACACATTGTCTCTTCTGTACCTTTGCAATAGTGTGGAATGGTAGCGGGTTCAGTGCGTTACATTGCCTGCATATGACCTTCAAAATTATAGGAGAGCGATGCATGCATTACTGCAGGACTTAGAAGCTTTGCATGTTCATGCATGCTATGAAAACAGTCACACTGTAAAATGCTCTATGCCCAGAGAGCTGTGTACACAGGTTAGATATAGTATGAGAAAAAGACAAAATACAGGGATATATAATGTTTTAATGAAAAATACAGATTATGATATAAACCCTATATACTTTAGGGTTTACAATTCATGCTATAATATTTTATTTCTTTAATCTTAAATTCAGTCTTCAAATATATGAGATAAAAATGCATTCAGAACTCTGTCAGCATGTAGTCTGTGAACCTATGTGGGCTGTCCCTTCTGCAGCATTTCTTTCTCCTCTCTTTTTGTGGTCAAGGCAGGTTACACAGATCTCTTGAAGAGATAGGTGGATCAATAAATAGATATCAGAAGATTTTGAATACAGTGGTGTATGTAAAATATAAAGTTTTTTAGCTGATGAGCTTCACCAAAGAGTTGAGGAACTTATTTTGTTTACAAAACCCTGCAATTACTGATTTTTCACAGAGCACAAAAGTGTATCAACTGGTTTGTGCTTGGTGAAGATCAACATTTTTCCAGTAAACAAGAATGGAAATGCAGTAATATGAAGACTATACCACTCACTGTCTAACTTATATGAAAACCCATTGCATAGCTTTGTCTTTTTGCCTACTGAGAATTACACTGTAAATTTTATAATGTACTTAATTTAGTTTTAATCTGAGTAACACTTTTTGTTGTGGTTTCAGCAGTTCTAGTTCTGTGACCATGCAATCTTTATTGCACGTAGATTGTAGTTTACAAGTAAATAATGTATTACAGACAAAAAAGTTATTCTAATTTCTTGGCCCACCTCTGTTTTTTATTTCTTAAAGTAGGAGAAAGATTACTTTAAATGTGCTTCTTAATCAGTATCAGAATTGTTGTTTTACAGTATGAGAAAACTGTTGTCACTTTGTGGTCAACATTTTTCTTTGAACAGGCAACTGACTTTATGCTCTGCATGTTTCACAGATTTAAAAGAAATCAGGTGGATGATCCCAGTTCTCTACATTAAGAGGTTTTGTATGCGGAAAGAATGGTTTTGTTAGTTGTCAGTTGCTGAGGTTTGGAGTTGTGGATTACTCTGGGATATGCATCTGAATTCCTTTTCTAGACCCACAAATGTTGCATGCTGCCAACTTTTTGACTTTGGAGCTCTAAATTAAGGCCAGTTCCTTTGCTCATCCCACAAACTCTTTCATGTTTTTTAACCGCAGCCTGAGAAAGGCGCCTTGGTTTCAACAGCAGCAGACCAGCATGTGTTTACTTAATTCCTAAGACATGATGACAGTGGTCTCTGTGCCACTAAAAGCTTTTTTCTTTATTATTTTCTGTTGAAGTTGATTTCTAAGAGTTTTTCACATGCCATATGTTTTATTACAGTGTCTTCTGTATGACCCATGAACAGCAGTGGAAATCAAAGGAACAGCAAATGAAACTGCAAATTGCTAAACTAGAGATGGCTATCAAATCTGATTTAGCAGACAAAAATGCAATCTTTGACAAGATCAAAGTAGAAAGAGGTATTTTTTGAAAAAATCTAATATTTTCTCAAGATGTGAGGTCATACCTATGTTGAAGTTCAGGAATATTGCCCAGAAAAGTTTAGTTTCTATTGCTGGCGATTTCAAAGCTGCCTTTTAAGTGAACATTTGTACAATATGCTAAGGTTATGACTAGCTATTAAGTACAAAAACTGACCAAATGCAGATTATATACTGAATAAGGCTCATATTTTTTCAGCTGTATTTATTCTTCTTCTATTAGGTTATATTTACTCTTTATTCAGTGTTTCTTCTCTCCTCTATGTTGAAAGCTCTTATGGAAAAGAGGCCCATCTGACAGTCTCCCTCAAATTATAAGCCACTATTCTATTTACTCTACAAAGTTACATGAAGCCTATATGGGACTTTGGCCATGTTTAATTGTCTTTCAACTTCATTAATTCATAATTTAAAAAATATTTTCAGTATACACTGATTTTTATTTACAGCTGTGTACATTTACAATCATGCATTTTTCTTCTAATCTACTGAAGAGATTATTTCATATGTGTTTTTCCCATGCTGTAGGGCAATTTCTCAGTTAATATTTGAGACTTTGCAATCTCTTTTTGTATCTCAACAACTGTGTTATATACTGTGGCAATATATAAAGTTTACAAAAGAAGAGCATACACAGAAAGTAACTAAATATTTTTAGACTTGATTCTTCAAATCTGTATTTTTTTAAAAGTGTATTTCTATGAACGATCTAATGGAATTAAGTGGACCAACTTCTTGTGAATAATTCTTCTCATGAGTGTGGCTTCAGTTCATCATGTGCTTACCATTAAGATTCTGAGTGGCTTTATAGACATCTAATACTAAACTGAACATTTAAACGTTGTCTTTGACCACAGCAAGTGTTCGCAAAATTGGCCTTAAGTGATACTAAAATAAATAAAGATACCTTAAGCTATATTAATATGAAGTTACGACACACTGGCAGTTGTTACTGACAGCTTGATTATGTAAGGCTAAATTAAAAATTATATTCAGAGCATGAAAATATCATGGGTTGTGCTATTATTTGGTTAAGCTGAATGTGGAAAATTAGGCAACGCTTTCCATCTTCTGTCCTTCCAGTCTTTGCCTCCCCCAGATTGACACTTCAGAGCTTCTTGTGCTCCTAATTGTATTGCCAGGGTACTACACTTTCAGCTGCTATTAATTTGCTGCAGAATAGCACAGATATTCTAATACCCTTCAAGCCCTGTGTATTTAGCATTTGATTACAGCTTTTTATCATTGCTACTGCAGAAATATTCACCAAATCACAGAGTGGTTCAGGTTGGAAGGGATCACAGGGGGAGCTGCTCACAGAATCATAGAACATACTGAGTTGGAAGGCACCCACAAGGATCATGAAATTCCAGCTTCTGGCCCTGCACATTTTGCTCCTGTTTGGGTCAGTTTGTTTTGCCTTCCCTCCAATAAATACCAATATATAGCAGAGGGAAATAATGAATAAATGGAGTGACTTCAGCATATAGATAAATAGATATTGTGAACAAGTGGTTTGGCCACTTAAAGAAACACTATCAAAGATTTTGGAAAAAGAGGAGTTTAATATGAATTTGTGAAAACATGATTTAACAGAGTGTGTTGGCAAGGCTCACTTACTACACAGATTAAACCATACAAAGGAAAATCAAATTAGAAACAATTTGGAATTACTCAAGTCAGGAATGCCAAGGGAGGTGAGTGTGCCAAGATATGGATGCAAAGATAAGGGTGCAAAAGAGTTTAGCAACACTTAACCACTGAATATTTTAACATTTACCAAGCAATTCCATAGGGCTCACTACAATTATAACAATGACTTGGTTGTAGATATGAGATAGTAACATTCATACCATAATCAATTCCCATAGCCAGGTAAAGTGATGTGTGAATCTGTATGTGTGTACAGGTACCTGTCAACCTAAGAGGTTCCTACCATGGGTTCAGTGAATGTCACATCACATCCCTTTGTGTTTGCCACAAGCAGGGTTTAGTCCTCAAAGGCTCTGGATATGTGTGAGAGGGGATCATCCCAGGCCCCACTGTCTGTGTGAGCCCTGGAGCTGCCCCATGCAGGTGGAGGTGCTGGCACTGCTGCTCTGCTCCGGGAGAGCACAGTGGGGCCTCACTTCTCTAGGGTTTAACACCATTGACTCAGCTAAGTTTCCATCCTGGTCATAACCCCACAATGTTGTATCCATTCATGAGGTGTTATTGTACCTAACTGAACTCAAAGGGAACCAAGGGAGTAGGATTACCTCAGAGTCAATTATGTACTAAAGATATTTCACCTTCAAGAACGTTTGTACCGTGTGACAAGGCTGATTCTTTTTTATATTATATTAGTTTGCTTTTGAAACAGAAAATATTGTATAATTTAGTTGTAAAATTGCTAACTGAATAAGATAGTAGTGGAGTGGGTTTTTTTGTTTTTTTTTTTTCTTTTAACTGAGTCTTGTAGAACTGAAAGAGCTGAAATATAAATGAATCTGGAAATCTGAGAGGCTGTATATACGTTGACAGGTACCAAATTATTATAATAGTTATGTTTTCACAAATATACATCGTTAGAGAATTTCTTTTTACTGTATCAATTATTTGTTACTGCAGTTGACAACTTCTCATTGTTTCCTGTGCTGCATAAACAATACCATTGTTAAAGGTTTCAGATAATGAATACGGGCCATAACTCTTCAAGTTTTGAACTTTAATAAGTTTTACTATTCAATGGGTGTTATAAAGCCTGTAAATTTATATTTTTATGTAGCATATGAGACAGAAGGTTAAACAAGAAAGACTAGCAGATGATAAGGTAGAGATGGCTGAAGAAGTTTAACAGGAGAGAGAAAAGCTCTCACATCTGTCAGAGGAGCAGTTAGCTGACCAAACATCAATTACTTCTGGAAATGAGAGAGAAATAACTGAAGAATTGGAACCAGAAGGTAGAATTCATTTTTATGAATAAGTAACTGTATTTTGTTAAGAAATCTATGTCTCTTTCCATTTTCTTAAGCATTTCTTACTAGCAGTGGGAGCTGCCTCGTTATGAGAAGCTCCATGACAGAAATTATATTCTGGTGTACTTTATAGCTGAAGCTGGGTAGTGGATATGGTGGTGTTATTTTCTTCCCAAATGGAAACTGTATTGTAATTGAATGCAAAAATCTGGTATCTGACCTAGATTCATAAAATATTAAAGGAAACCTGGCTTCTATTTTAAATGTCTTTATATTCTCCCTTAGAACTATGGTATTCTAAAGACTATTTTAATGAATATGCTCCTTTTGTCTGCAGATAACAGCCAATGCTGCTATTGGAAATCCTTTCAGACAGAGAGAGGGGTAGTATGTCTTACCATATTCGTGACTTAAAGTTGTTAGAGGCAGATTTATTTAAAGATTATAAAAGGCAGGTCATCCTGTTCCCCCTCTGAGCTTAAATTGTTTATCATTGAAATAAACCAAGTCCAAGATACCAAGTTTACAGTAGAAGCACAAACAGAATGCTAAAATTTCATGTTCATTTGTTTGCAGCTTCTGCATAAGAATACATTAGAAAACTTGGAAAAACATGGTATTGAATCTCTATTGTGTTTATAAGTAATTTGCTTCAGAGGAAAAAAAACCTCAAAATGGTTTGAAATAATCCACCTGCATATAGAACTATTTTTTTATTTTAAAAAAAGGATACATTATTCTTTATGTGTTCATGGTGTTAAACATAGAGGAAATCCACAAATTCAGGCCATATTCCTGTATAAGGCTAACAGTTGTTCATACCTCAGTGTTCATCACAGTACTTATATCATTCCAGTCCTCCTCAGCTTTCATCTGGGAAACAGTACTTTCTTCTTTTTTTTTCTTTCTTCTTTTTTTTTTTTTTTTTTTTTAGCAAACCAGAAGGAAATACAGTTTAGATGACTCTAAAGGTCATTGATTTTCAGGGTTAACTTCTGCAAGAAAGAGAAGATTTGCCTGGCACTTACTCTTCATTTGTTAGTAAAGCACCTATATTGCTATCAGGTTCCTCAGCAAAACTCAGATGGGTAGATAAAGATGGGTACAATAATGGGTTTAACCACACTGATTCTTCTAATGCTTTTCAGATCAAGATGATGATGCTCTTGAAGCAATAAAAACTGACAGCAATGACTGTATTATTTCAAGTCCATTGTCCATGAATATTAAACAGCTGAGTCAGAATGTTTATGGCAATTACTTGGCCAGACTAAAAAAAATATTTTAAACCTAATGCCCTCTAAGAGTAGCTTTGCTCTGTCTAACATGAGTTTTCAGTAAAGTTATATATGTATAGTATCAAATCACTTCAGTGTGCTTCTTTTTCTATTATTATTTGTGGTCAAGTGCACTAATCATATTCTCTTAACTTACTCTTAAAACCAGCAATTAATTACCATAAAACATATATGAAAAATAAGATGACTTTAATACAAATTTGGAAAATTTACTTTGAATAGTATTTCAGTAGGATAGTTCTGTAAAAAAAAATAAAATAATATTTCATGCTTTTTGATCTAACCTTGACTGAACAATGTTAAAAAATATAAAGCTAGTACTTAAAATTGATGACAGTACTTCTAACAGTTAACTTTTCTGATCTGTCTTAGCCTTCCTTTAAAGAACCAGGGCTGTACTGTTAGATCCTATCAGACTTCACAGTTTTTAATGTTCTGCAATGTGATATCCTAGAGGTAGCTTGATTTTTTTTTTAAATGCTCTTTTAAAGGCTATGAAACATCTCACAAAGCAACTAGCATCAAGAAGCAATTTTTTTGTATGAGAAATATAGCTTATATTTCTTTCTTTCTATAATATATTTCTTTTTTTAAGCTGTAGAAGAGGTTTAGGAATGCTATCACTTGTGCATTCTTCAGAAAGATGCAGTAGGTGCTTTTGAAGATGGAATTGCATCGTTTATGTGTATAATGTTTAAAAAATCACCTGTAATTTTACGAACTAAAATTACTGGTACTCATCTTTATTAAGTCAAAATACAATACACTTGTTTTGTAATTTTTTAGTCATCATGTATTTTATTTTATCACAATTATTTAGAGCACTTCTGTGAGAACTTTGTGTGTAGATTCATTTCAGGTTTATCAATTTCTACCTTGCTCCATTGATCTGTTCCTATGGTAACAAAAATGCATGTTCATGAAGGGTAGATAAAACAATAAAACCTCTGAACTATTAAGACAACAGTGTATTTGATACAGATTGGCTTTTAAAAATATGCATTGGTTGATATAAATTCTTGGGTTAATTATAGAATACAGCATGTCAAAATTGTTACTGAATTTGTATTTTTTTAAGATTAAAAATCACTGCCTTTTATCTTTTGAGATAAATATCCTGCTGGTAATCAAACACTGTAAATAAAACGTGATTTTTAGAGATTGTTATGCTAATTATCCCCTAAATCTGACTTGTATGCCAAACTGTTTAAGCCATTTAAGATCATACTGTGGTTTTTTTGCATGTTGCAAATTAGACAGTTCATGGTTATTTCTTAGATATGTTGATCATAAAGGGTATCTAACAGATTTTCCAGTACTTAACTGTACCACTTGCTTCTTTCTCTTTTCTTCTTGTCTATGATGTATGATTAATCATAGATTACTTCATTTTGTTTCATTTCATTTACAACATTTATGAGCTTCACTTTGTCGGTATGAAATGCTTGTCCCCTTCTTTCCTTTCCAAAGTGGCATAATTAGTGTTAGCATCTTTTTTAACAGGCTACATAAAGTTTAGTGGCTGGATTAAATCAAGTCATTAACATAATGTGCTATACAATTTGCCCCTATCTCTTTTCGTTTCCAGTACATCAAAGTGCCACAGAGTGCCAGTGTAATTGGGCCTTGCTAGCTTGTCAGGTTCAGTCAGGCTGATGGCTGCTGCTTTTACTAAAAAGCTTCCAGGCATGATAATTAATAGAGAAAAGAAGTCTGAGAAATGTAAAAGTTTGGACAGTTCTCTATGAATATTTCATACATTTGAATAATCAGAAGTTAACATTATCAATTTGATGTATAATACATTGATTAAAAGCCTTGTTTCAGATCCTCAAAATAGACATCAAAACTGGGAATTTGCATTTTCTTTGGCATGGTCTTTATATAAAAAAAAAAATAAATTAAAAAAGTCTTTTCTCTTCCATTCCCTCCTCCTCTGCACTCCCACGTCTGCACCAAATCCTTTCAGGAAATTACATAGCATTCAGTTTTCACAATAAAATTTACTGCTGTTAGCTTCCAAGTTGTCTTAAAATGTGCCATGAGACAATTACTGGCAAACCCAATTTGTTTGGTAGTGGTTCCATTTTTTTTCTCTCTTATTTTCTTGCACATACCATAAGTGCATTCTCTTGCTCTAAGAGGAGTTTGCTGATAGCAGCCTTTACCTGTACCTCTAAATTAAGATCTCAGGTTGTAACTAACTTTGACATGAAAATCTTTCTTAAACAGCAAAAAAGCAATGCCAAGTGCTGATGGTTCTCCTGGTGAGGGGCACAAGCATGTGCTAAGGTGAGAAGCTGTAAAGCTTCAAGCTTCTATATAGCAAAGCAATAAAAACTATTCCTTTTATTATTTTTTTTGTACAATTACTTGAATAACATATTTTCATCTATGTGCTAGTTGTATTCATTAAAAAAAAAAGGAAATTATTTGGATATTGTATTGCAGTTTTAAATTTTGGCTGATATTGATTTCTCTTTACACTTATTTCTGAAGGCCTTGAATGTCTGGTGTATTTCAGGGAGATTTTTAAGTGTTCAGAATTTTTTTGTCAACTTGGCTTGTTCTGCAAATATCTAATCTGAATTTAGAGAATTAAATTTAGGATTTTAGTATTACCCTGTGTTACTGAGTTGGCTTAATTCTACTGTGCCAGAAATACTAACCCTGTGTATTCTCCTAGTACTGTCTAGAACTAACTTCTGTTGCTTTGTGTTTTTCTTCTGTAAGAAATTGAGGAGGTAAAAGTATTGCACCAACATATTTAAAAAACCAAGAAATGAAATCTATGAAACAGAAGCACCTTATCAGGGTAAGATAAAAGTAACTTAGTAAACTTTGTAGTCAGTACTTGCAAAGGCTACTGATTGGTCTAAGATTAAAAAGAACCATTTACCATTCTCCATCTTTGAGGTGGTTGTTTGCTCAGGGGGGTCACTATAATCCAGAAACTAAAGTAAAAGAAAATTTAAAGAATCCAGGAAATACCTAAGCTGTGTTTTGCAACTGATAAAGTGTGAGATGACAGAAGTTTGAGTAGACACTATGCTGAAATGATGGATTTACAACTTCTGTCTACCCCTTGTCAAATATACTTTGAAGTTGTAATTGAAAGCATGTACTGCAAGTCATTCTTTGTGATAGAAGAGGGACAAATAATACCAAAAATCAGTAAACACCACTTTTGAAATTATTGAAAACTACAGAATCCTAAGTCATTGCCTTTTTTTTTTTTTTTTTTTTTTTTTTTTTTTGTAACAAATAAAACTAATTGGTCAGAATATGAAATGAAATAGAAGGCCAGATTTAAGGCTGAATGCATAAGCTGACAGGAAAAGCATCAGCAGGAGTCAACCATGCTACAAATGGTTTTTGAGGTTATGAATCCAAATGATCCTCAGCTGCTTACTGGAGAGACTCCTTATCAGAGCTCATGGACATGGAAGGAAGTTATGGTGACTTTTCTAATTGGAGATCTAAAAACCAAAGGATGGGATTTGAAACTGGGTTTTAGTTTATTTAGTTGTGATAAATACCACCAAGCATAATTTTTTTCAAAATATGCATATTATGACAATCAAGTTCTAATCCTCTTTGAAAGTCTGTGTTGTTCTCACACAATTCTGTAATGACAAGGGGAGGACATAGTGTGAATTACTAAGTATTAAAACTCTAAGTAAGAAACCCAGCTACATTAAAAATGTGCAATTTGATGCAGCTTTTCACTACAGATACACTCCTAGAAATGAAGATACTATACTGATACTTCTGCTTTCTTCCAATACTAAGAGGTACCTTTTTCTTAAATGGATTGACTTTCAAATGTAGATTTTTGAAATTTAATTTATTTTTAAAATCAAGACAGAAGTCTGTGATCTACATATAGAAAAATACATGCATAGCTATATATAAAGGCAAAAATCTTATTATATTTGTCTTGGATTAGGTTTTTACATAATACTGCTACTTATTTCATCTTTTTTCTCTAAATTCAGTGTCCCAAAATGTACAGATACCTTTCTTCCTCAAGGAATTTTCTGCCTTTCATGCTTTTTTAACCTAAGAATTATGCTTCCCTTTGAAATGAAAGGTAGTTGTAAGTTTATAGAGCCTTTTAATTTCTTAATTGTGTGACGGCTTAGTACCTGTGTAGCTAACTGGCTTTGAGATTAGATAGAGTTGGTGTTTGGTTTTTATTTTTCCTGATGGATCAATCAAAGATGAGTGATTAAACATTAAAAAGTGAAGTTTTCTCTTGAAGACAGTGCCAGGAGTAGGTGTACCTTCATCTAAGACAGTAACAATATGGCTTATGTAAATTTCCCAGCTTCTTGGGGAGAAAATAAAATTCAGAATTATGTAAGTTTGTATCTCACCAATCAAACAGGTCCAGATATATTTATATTTTTCTATTTATTTGTCCCTAGAAACAGTTTATCTTTAAAATTTGTTAATTGAGGCAGTGCCATCTTTAAAACCAATTATACTTATGGAGAAACATTGAACAATTTTATGTTTTTTCTTCAGAAAGGGTGTGAGGCAAGCTGAAGACCAAGGAAGAACTATCAAAAGTTCTGGTATGAGCAAAGTGCAAATGTGACTTCATGATCATATGTATAGTTGTCATGGTTTTGGTGGGAAAGAACCTTCTATTTTCTAAAATGTTTGGTGCTCTATACTGAATTAGAAATTTTCATTTGGGAAAGAGAAGGAATGCCTGACTGGCACATTACAGATTTGCATAGAGAGCCAGTACCTAATCAGTGAATTGGCTCAAGCTGTAGCAAGTAATTCATGCCTTTGAGGATATTAAACATGAATTTACTTTGGTCTGAAAAATGATGCAGTAGGACTCTGCACTAGATAAAATGAGAGCAGCCAGAGTTCCCATCAATGTCACAAAAAGATCTGTTTGTTCAGTGTGTTCTTAATGCTAAGATGAATTCTAAGAGCTGAAGGGATTGGGTCGAACCTTGTCATGGTGCTAATCTGGGGCCATTTCGTTCTCCTGGCACATGGCAAACAGTAATGCTGGGAAAAGATTATATGTGCCTTTCCCTTCTTCAGTAGGGATCCAGCTCCAAAAGAGCTTTCAACAGGGAGACATCTCTGTCCCAGGTCTTAGGGAGAGTCTGACTTTATTAAAGTCCCATCCATGTGGAGAAGAAACAGGGAAGATTTCTGTATCCCTCTTCCTGTTCTCACATCTACACCAGTGTGGGGGAAAGGTAAAAACAGAAGATGTCATTCCTCCCATGAAAAATCACTGCATACAGGACTAGAATAATTCTTTTGCAATATTTATGTGTATATGATTCTGTGTTGCCCTTTATTCATAATTACTTAATGAGTAATATTTGTGTCTCTGTACTCATGAATTACATTGATGTTCCTGTAACAGCACTCTTTGTGGCTCTGTTCTGACGTTGTTAATGAGGTGACCACAGGAATTCAGCACTTGATAGAGGAAAAGGATTATTTCCCATTCAATAATATATTTGTTAATCAATATTCATAGTGATTGAAATATTGATAGCAAATGGATGATTACTTAATGGTTATCAGTGAATAGCTTATAGTTTATCCTTTTTGCTTGAAATGGAAGTGAATAAGTGAACTCTGGAAATAAATATATAAAATGCTAAGGAGTAAAGATGCATATTTTTGAGCATTGGTAGATACTGGATTCAAGTTGATCTTACAGTTTAGAACTAGTTCCCTATATTTTAAATATTTCAAGGCAATATATTAGTTAAAAGTGTGGATATAAAAAATAGGAATGTTGGTTCTATTTTCAACTAGGTTCTATTTTCACGTTGGTCCTATTTTCAGCAAGGTATTTTCAACTCAGCTATTCTGTGCAGAAAGCATAAACTTAATTTTTAAAGCACTTCTGTGCGATACTGTTGAGCATTTGAGACAGCTGGAATTCCACTTTTCATGTTGAAGTGTTTGCCTTTTGTTTTGACCAAAAAGGAAATCAAAATATGGAATATACAGATGTTTAAAGATGGCAGTCAAGACTAATTACAGAATTAAACCAAGGTTTTTTAATCTCAGAAATCAGAAAGGTGAGAAAAGTTGAGGTTTTGAATTTGGATGTAATGTCCAGTGCATTTAGTACATACCCTAATCCTACAGCTTTTTGAAGGACTTCAGTGATTCTTCCAAATCTTTGGGTAGCATTAATTACAAAGAGTCAGTATTAAATAGTAGAGGGAGCATTTTGATTGTTCATTTGAACAGCACCTAATGAATGAGACTTGGCTTAAAAAAAAAACATCTTAGGAGTAGATTTAAATAACATACCTCACTCTGCATCAAGAAATAGATTTTTTTTTAAAATTAATACCTATCATATATTGGATGCTACATATATTTTCAGCATGGCTACATAATGTGAGTGGTTTTAGTGATGAAATAAGACATGATAGCTAATGCTGTTCTTAAGCAGTTCTGTATTTTTTATTCGTAATATATTTTTTAATCAGCTTGTGTTCTGCTTTGTATATGTTGTATTCACATTTAATAAAACTGGGACTCAAAATAGTCTTGACTGTTAAGCTCCAAGATAATTTGTTCCTTTTTTCTTATCATTTTCTAATGATAAGATGACTCAGTTTTGCTTTGGTTTAAGTTAGAAAGCAGAATACCTGGATTTACCCCATTAGTCTTGAAAAAGTGTAATATTCTTTGCCTACTGTATGCAATTACAAGTGTTAAATATGTCAAACAAAATTTAAGATATGTAAAAGGAACACTTTATAATACAGGATATTGTATTTGGACTTGATTCATAAGCTACTGTCTGTGTACAAACTAGTCTGACATAGCTGCTAAATACTTTGGGGTGAACAAAACCACTCAGCATATCCCTTTAAATACAGATGCTAATACATCTGTTCAGTGCAAGAAGAAAAGAGTTGTTTCTGAAGTAAAATTAGACAATAGAGCCAATTTCATTTTTTATGCATGTGAATGTAGAGTGCTTGAGGTTATTAGTTGAAACTGAGTAACCTTTCCAGGCTTTCATCTCTTTCTTTTCAAATTTGAATATGAAAAGCATATTCAAGTCAGAGACCATCACTTTAATGACATTTGGCAGTCATTTGATTTATTAGATTTTAGAAAAAAAAATTCCTTTTAAATATTTCATCATTCTATGCTAATCCCAGTAATATTGCCAGCTGAAGCCGTGTACCTGTATTAGTGGAGACAGAATGGTGTGGAATTTTTTCTGTCATCCTAGTAAAATTTCCATGAATCTACTGAATAATAAAACAACCTTATTGAAATATTCAGATTTGGATTTTTAGTTAAAGTGTCTTAGGATACATAATAAAAGGAAATGTCTTTTGAAAGGAGGGGGTAAAATTACTTCATCAAATATTGAAAGGACTTGACAGCAATGGAAATTGTTCTTTATGATGGATATTTTTACAATAGGATACACCTGCTTTTCAGTTTGATTAATCATATAGTTTGCTTGGGGAAATGTAAGCTATCTCCTTAATAAATTAGAATATTGACTTGCAGTTCGAACACTGAATCTGGAAAGCTAATCTTCTGCATATGATTAATACTTCAAGTGATTTAAGTTTAAACTCAAAAATTGTCAAAATATTTCCACGTAGGGGAAATATTTCTAATAAAGATATGAACTTGAAAAAAAATGAAAGAAGTAAAAAAAAAATAAAATTGACATTTCTGTACTCCAACATGTTGTGTTTGCTCTTTGAAGAATGTTGTTTTTGAATGCTCACCTACATACTCCACTTTGGAAACCAGAGTGGCTTTTCTTTCTTCAGATTACCTAGGGAAGTACTTGTGACTTTCTGTTGAGTCTGACATTTACACTTAAATACAGAATTCTTATTACAATGTATCTGTACACAATACCATAAGCCTTGCTGAATAGTGTGAGACAATTTTACAAGGAAAATAAAAATGTAATTTTGCTTAAAAGAGAATAAGAGGCCTGATGAAGAACAACTGTGTTTAATTTTATTATATTAATTTTATCTCTTAAAGATATGTTTGATTTAACTTGCCAAGTTCAGTATGTGAAGTTGAATTCCATATAAATGCAGTTGTGCTTTACATGCCTAACAACTTTGTGACTTGGTGGATTTTTATTTAATGTGGTATAGTCTGCAGTAGACACGGTTCTCTTCCATTTGGAAAACTTTGGTACCTAATATTACTGAAACTGTTTGTAACAGTTACAGGATCACTTACAGGATCACTTTGCTGTGTAGCTAAAAATAATGGCAACTGCAATCAGTGGTTCAGATGGCATGGTACATAAAGATAATCTTAACCTAATCTTCTCCAGGAGACTATGACTATTGCAAAAATATTTTAAGCATCAAATCTTAATTAGTGTCAGGTGCAACAATATTCTTAACAGCAAGCCATGGGGTTTAGATTCTTACAGTGTCTATGTCAAATCAATCCATCAGTGGTAATTCTAAAAACTACCCAATGGTTCACATGGATGCTTGGTTTGTGTTAACACTTCAAGAAACACAAAATAATTATTTGGGTTTGTGTTTTGTTTTTAAATAGGAAATTGAAAAGTCTGGATTAAAATTATATCACTTAGTTTTACTAAGTCATGAATTACACTAGATGAAATACAGCAGCTGAGTTTAGAATGCAGGTGATACAATTTCCCTGCAGAGGACACTCCACTGTCACTTCCAAACCCAACAGGTGGGCAGAAGAGTGACTGTAACTACAGCACTGGTGAGTGGGACCTATCCCTAAAATTCTATCTTATGAAAATGCCTGCAACAAAGCCTATTTCCTCTACATTATATTGCATTTATCTCTGTATTGGTTGTATTTGTCATTCCTCTATTTTGAGAAATACTAATGATGGTTTTTAAGAACTGAGAGAAGGATGCAATTAATAAGTATAAACTAAAATACAAAAGTAGGCTTGTGTAAGAAATTGAAACTGCAATATATTTAAATATGCTGGTAGTGCATACATTTTACAATTAGGCTTTACATATTTTTTTTTTAGAAGAGCATGACAAACTAATTTTTCTGTTGATACATGATACAGCAAAAGGAAAACATTCTATCCAACTATGTACAACTGAAATACATTTAGAGAAAATGTATAATGGACTTCATCATCACTTGTGAATACTCAGTGTACCTTTAATAAGAACTTTTTAAAATGGGAAATTACTCAGCTGTATTTAATACTAATAAATTGCTATTTACTGGAGAATACTTAATCCTGCATGTTGCATATGCTAGACTCTAATAAATGAACATCTGAAAGTAGTTGCTCTCAATCCACCATGCAATTGTTAACTTTTGTAACTCTGAGAAGGACATTGATCTTTGTAAGGCCTTGGGAAATAAAAAGAAACCCACCAAAAAAACAGTAATTCTGCAAAGTCCTGAATTCATTGAGGCTTCCTTCCATTCAGACAAATGGGATTAGTGACATCATATGCTAAATAAGATATTGTATAAATAAGAACTCTTTTTATGAGTTGGACAATTTCATCTTGTTAGCTTCTGTAGCCACTTCTCCAGATGTTCTAGTTAGGCATACACAAATGAAATACCTTTTTCAAAACCAATTGAAACAATACCATAAGCCAATAAAAGCTTCTAAAGGCTTTTCATTTCTCTTGCTTTTTGAATTCTCGTTGCTTTGAATATACTGGGCATACTAGTCATGGTCTAATTGTATTTTAGGTATTTGCTTGGCAAAGTTTAAAAATGCAGGAAAGATACTATGAATATAGAATAAAATTTCAGAGTTTTAAGGTATTTATGAAGCTTCAATACATTTCAAGGTGTGATATTTGAAAGTAGCATCATGCTTTGGAGAGGCTTTCCAATGTAGTAGTGCTATATTTTATTATTTCTGCTAATCATAACCTGATTGTGCAACTTTGATTTTTCTATTTACAGCGTGGGTATGGATTATAAAACTGTTTGAACTTCAAAATATCCCAACAAATCAATATTAAAATGTGGGTTTTGGTCCTAATTGCTTCAGGACTGTATTCTGCAGCATTATACTAATGTGGTTGTTATTTGTAGAGGTTTGCTTAGATAATTGAGTGTCTAATTTCTACTCAAGATTAGCTTTGCATATAGGGGGAAAAACCTAATGAGTCTGCCTTTTGATAATACCAGTTGAGAAGCCAGTAAGATAATAGTAATGAAATCTGCATGTGTGTTTACTATAGCTTTGCTGCATCTCTTATTCATGTCTAATTAGATTTGAGTATGCTGAATATTTGAGGTTAATTGAATATTTTCTTTAATAAAAATGAGATTTGCATGGGTAGAAAGAAATTTACTTTGAGCTTAGAAGGAAACTAATAGTCTTTTAGATTTTTGCATGGAGAAAATCGGAGTAAGTCCATAAGTAATCTAAAAAAATCACTAATTCTTATAATAAATAAAGCATTTTATATTATCTATAACTGGAACAGATTGACTGTTTTTAAAACATTTTAACTGCTACAAAAGGCTTCATGAGATTCATTGCTTTAAAAACATTTGAAGTTTTTCCCATACCTTTTGCACATTCTTCACTGTCATTGTTTGGCATGTGAGATACAGAAGATTAACAGAACCTTGTTGAAAAACAGTAAAATAGAGTTCCAGTGATCTGGACATACAAGATCCCATGAGTTTCCATTTTCACAGGTGGTTCAAGCATGTAACTTGGCATTAATTGGGTTTTTTCAACTATGACTTTTTCACTAAGATTGGTTAGAAGATAATTTTCTTTCTTCCAGAGTCTTGGAATAGAAAATTGGATGGGGAAATTTAGACAGTGCAGGATTATAGTCCAAAGCTCTTGATTGCTCTTGATGACATGGTGTGGTACCTCCTGATGATCACAGTGACTGAGAGGAGATGTTGTGTTTGTTACCACTGAAAAGAGTTATTAGAATATCTGAGGATGTTTCCAAACACTACAGGCCCATACATTCAAAGAACAGTAAAACCTGCCAAATTATACAGTGGTTCTAGAGAACAAACAGCAGAAATAGAAGAAAGATTTATGAAACCTGGCAAACATTTTATTTGATATTTAATTGGGAAACTTTATTTTCTCAAAAACTTTTCTCTCTTAGGTGAACATGTGACTATTTGAACGACTTGAAGTGCAAGTGGAAGTAGAGAGAAGTGTGGGAAAGATGGGATGGACTTTTTATTAAAAATAAACTTCTGAAGATCCCTATTCTAAAAGTGGATTCCTTAAATGTTAAGGCTTTGTATCAGGAAACATTGTTATAATTCTGTGTGTTTATTCCTTTTTTGTGATAAGCTCAAGACTGTGGAGCATTTTTTTCTTCATTTCATGAAAATCTGCTTCATCATGTAGTTGTTTAGTTTTTTTAGAATGTGAACTATGAAAAAAATGAACTATAGCAGAACAGCAATATTTTGAATTGCAGAGATTTCTAACAAGGTTTCAGGGTTATTGTAATCTTCAGCTTTTGCTAACTTTAAAATTATAATTTTAGGGGCAAACTGTCACAAGTTAATTTTGAATTATTCTTGCAATTAATTGGATTGAAATACGAGATGTTCCATGCCTTGCAGCAGTGTTAATGCTTCTAAGTTCAGGCACTACTAAGGGGTGCTATGGAAGCATGTTATTCATCAGGATCTAAAAATATATTTTCACTCTGGTTAATCATTTTCCCCAGATTTGAATGAAGTTCTTGTGCTGAATATTTTACTTACTTGCCTGAATTTTTCCATTGAGTTAAATGAATTTGAACTCTTCAGGTTTCTTAATCATTTGCATTTAAAATTGTTTTAGATACAATATTAGTAAACTTAGGAAATTCCATTTGGGATGCTTATGGGAAAGGGAAGAATCTGTTGATGTGGCATTTCCTTTGAAGTTCCCTGGCTGTCCATCTGTCTCCCTGCTGCCTCCCCATCACTTCCTGTGGTGGCCTCAGGAGCACTTGGCCATGAGAGCAGCACATGTGGAAAGTCATCCACAAGAACAGCAGATGACAATAACAGCTTCTTTAACCTAAGAAAGTAAGACATTGTGATGGAAACTAAGGATTCAAAGACAGAATGCCAGTGCTTTGCTTTCTGTTAGCAGAGCAAAAGGGGGCAAATTGCAGATTCCTTTGATGGAATGACCCAGCAACTGGACTGGCTGGGATAGTGACCCATTGCCAGCAGCAGTTCTGCTGCCCATCGGAGCTGGGGAGCGGCTTTGGAGAAAACTGAAACATCAGGAGCTCTGGGAATGGGCTTCCTAGCACTAGTACAGATGTATCCTTCAATAACATTCCTCTGCAAGGAATTTAGGCCTTCTTATCTCCTCATATCGCTGTATTCCAATACTCCCAGCTCCACAGCAGAGTTGATACTTTCTGGTTGTACAAAGAAGTTTATTTCGATGAGATGGGTTAAAGATTCCTGTCTGCACAGGGGAAAAGGAAACCTTACTATGATGTAGAGTCAAAAAGAATTGTTGTGAGTACAGTGGCAGAGTAACTAGAAGAAAGTGAATATTAAAAATGTTGGAGTTTAATGACAGAAATTTCTAGCTCTGCCTTCTCCCCATAAAAACAAATTAAAACTCTTCTGAAGAGCTATTTTTTATTCTTAGGGGTCTATATTCATTCTAGTTCTGTCCTAGCAAAACCTTTTCATTTTCATTTCTTTATTTAATTTTTTTTTAAAATTCCTTTAACACCTTTTCAGTTTTTATAATCTTTCACAGTAGTTTGCTGATATTTTCAGACTGATACCATTTGCAGTCAAGCAGCTACTTTCTCTAATATAAGATGCCCAAAAACTTCTTAAAGAATTTCTTAAACCCTGCTTCTCATTCTTCTAGTATGTTTTCCAAACTAAGGCTAACTTTCACTCTAGGTCATATTAATAGTACAAAAATTAAAAGCTGATCCTTGTGTTTGTATTTTAAATTAAAACAATGAAAAGCTTTCAGAGCACTCACTCACACTCCCCGGGCTGTGGATTTTCTCCAGTCCATTGGTCTAGAGGTTTCTCTTATTGAAATATTGTGGCAGGAAAGGAGGATTAAATTACTGAGGCTGTCAAAAAGGACAAGCACTCTGCCATACATTATCATTATCACTGGCTTCCTCAGTGGAAGAAAATGCAGTAAATCACTTCAAATACAAAGCAATAAAGACCACTGGCTTTTAAAATCATGAGTGCTATTGCCATTAACAGAAAGTGACAGCTATGTGGCATGCTTAGATGCTGCTTGTATCTTTTTTGACAGTGTGCACATAAACCTGCCAGTGACACACCATTAGATCACATGACCTTTCAAATTTGATTCTAGCATTGTTGCTTTTCCTTAGAAAAAAAAAAAGAAAGAAATGTTTATTTTTCTTTGTTCTTTTCCTCATACTCTTCTAAAAGGTGAAAAACATTTGATACTAATAGTAATTCTGATTTGCTTTGCAGTGATAAATGTGGTTAAGGCAGATAATTGTGCAGAAAGGGGTCTCAGGTCTGTTCTAAAGCCAGATCTACACACTGGCAGGTACACGTTAATGTTAGAAAACTCTGTTATAAGTCTTAGTAAATAATGTTAGTGGTTTGCCTTGTTGTTTGTCTCTTTTGAGGAGGTTTGATTGAGGAGTCAAGTACCTAACTAACTAACTAGAAAAAAGTTGTTTCAGCTAGGAATGATAAGTGCATTCTGATGGGACTATTGCTCTTATTTCTTCCCTGTATTGATTCATGTGACATGAAATACTGCAACCTCACCTAATGCTGGTTTAGTGCTGTGGTTTGGGGTTTGGTTTGGGAGTTTGGTTGGTTTGTTTTAAAAAAATTTGTTCAGCAAAAGAGAGAATCTATTACCAGTATTCCATTACTAATGAATCTGAAAAGTTCATATCTGCCCAGTGTAGTGTACTACATTTGTTGCTTTCTGAATTCAGTATGCTACTAAGAGTCTAAGAGCTGTAGGAAGTGTTCTTTGGCCTTAGAATTTCCAGAAATAGATAGACAGATAGACAGACAGACACACAGCTATTATGTGAATACATATGAGAAAGAATATAAATTATTCTTGTCCAAGTTCATAATAATAATAGTAATAAATTTGGTTTTATTCCATTTTTTTTTATTGTGATAGTATGTACATTACTTATACAGAATGAATTACATCATTTGATTACATTTTCTCTTGAAGGTCAATGATTAAAATGGAATAATCACTAATTTAAAGATTAATTTGATTTGTGGGAGAATAGGATACCTACTGATTATATTTGAAATGTTGGAGTTACTTGTAAATCTTTTAAACATGTATTTATTCACAAATCACTGATTCACTCCACAGTAAGGAGGAGGGATCTCTCTTCATTTCTAGATCTGAGTTTCGTGTCTTGGCCAGAAATCAGGTTTTACTGGAATGGAGCAGGGAACACCATAAAATGATTACTTGGGATGGAGTAGCAGAAGATTTGGAAATTGAAAAAAAACAACTGAAAAATACTTCGTAATAAGCAAGTAGATGACTTATTCTACCATATAGAATAGGAAAGTGGATAATGTTCCACTAAAATTTGACAATGCTGAGGATAAATACTCCTTTTTTTTCCTTTTTTTTTTTTTTTCCCTGAGGGATAAATTAGTAAAGGAGAACAGCTAGTCAGTATGCTGCGATTTCTCCTATAAATACTTAGATATTTTTGTACATTATTTTACAAGCCTAAGGTGAAAGTAGAAGTAAGATTACAGCAGTGAGCTTTCTGTCTGGACAGAAGCATTCACCTTCTACATGCTGCTGCCATGGTACTGTCCTCTGTTTCTGCAGTCATGGATGTGCCTGCCTTGGCTCGTGTTGAAATTTCAGTTCTGCATTGACTGAATAGGAAGACAGGAAATTCATCAGTAGTCCAGTTCCCCACTTGATCCTAGCAAGAGGACCACCAAGAAACAAAATTTATGGAAAGATTGTGCCCATACACCAAAAGTTTCCAACTCTGTGCATTTTAAACCTGGCCTAGTTATATCTTCAACACATGTTTTCTATCATGAGCCTTACAAACTAGTATCAGAGCTTTTTCAGCTGAAACAGGAACTGAACTTAACTAATGCTTTAAAGCTCAGGAAACCAAATTATCAAGGATATAAATATCATTGAAAATTGCCTGCAGATGGTTTAGCCTGACACTTTATTGGTGTTTGTGCTAGGCCAAATTATAGCAGCATAGGCAGTGTATTATGTGTATTAAGTAGTGTACTAATTTTTTTTTCCTGTCACAATGAATATTGCTGGAAATGATATTCATAATGATTTGATCCATATTGGAACATAAATAAATGGATAAATCACATGCTATTCTTTTCTTCTGAAAGAAGAATCACTTTAATGAATAGCTCTTGATACTTAAAGATATGCTATTATAATACATAAACTTATTGAAGTTGCAAAGTTGCAACTATAGGCTAATTCTATAGTTGAAACTGAACCAATGACCCTGAAAATAATGCATTTACAGCTTTATACTCTTGTCGTTTATGCTTACAAATAAATAAATGTTGGTTTGGCGTAGAATTTATATGAAATATATATATATATTTTTTTAGAGTCCTATTTAGGTTGGTAAAGAACTTTCAGGTCACTGAGTTCAACTGTTAACCCAGCAGTGCACTTGTAAATATCTCCAGGGATAGTGACTCCATCAGTTCCCTGAGCAGCCTGTTCCAGGGCTTGACAACTCTTTCTGTGAATAAGTTTTTCTTAATATCCAGTCTAAAATTTGTTTGGAGTGGAATTCACTGTTCATGAATATACGATTTGAAAATAAAGTTTATTGCTATTCTTTCAATTTCGTTTATTGATATGGAATAATTTTAAAAGTTTATTAGAAATGTTGATTTTGGTTCCACATTTGCATTAATGGTTTTAGTTGCAGAAAATGCAAAAATAATCAGTATCAAAAAATCAAAAATATGCTATTAAATAGAATTATATAAAATGTAAAGTACATGAGCATGAGGTAGTAGGAGACTAGGAAGACTGTTTGAAATCCTTTCTAGGTTAGTAACTTGCAAACCACAAGGATGGTTCTGCTCTTTTGACAAGCATATTTTCTTTAAGTTTTCAGACAGTTGTTGTCTCTGTCATTAATATGGAGATTTTAGTAAAATATTTGCTTTTCTTTTACCTGTTTGGTGTGACATGGGTAGCCTTTTTGTTTTGTTTCTTTTTTTTGTATAATGGAGATTCAAATTCCTTATTAATTTTAGGAAGATATACTTGTTAATATTTGTAAAACTTTGGAATAAAAACAGGATACAGAATTATTATCTCAGCATCTGGACTCCATCATTATTTACTTACATGTTCAGGTCTCTAAATCAGTTAATAGGACACATTCCTGGCCGTTCATTTGACTTTTTGTAACTGCGTCATAGTTATTTTTTTAATTCTGCCACTTTTGCCTGCATTTCAGCATTTTAAGAGTGTAGAAATTTCAGCTGTAGTGAAGCTTCCCTGATTCCTCATGCTGTAGTTGAAGTGTAGAGACCTGGAGGTAGAGTGTGTGCTCTTCTGACAAGTGTCAGGACAGACACATGTGAGGAATGGAGGAATCCATTCTCCTAACAGTCACCCTGCTGTGATAACAAGAGTGAACAGCTTTGTGCAGGAGGTTTCCGGCCTGATCCTGACAGGTGCATCATTTCTTGGTGGGAAATGATTGTTATTCCAAGGAACAGACTATATGAAGTCGTTGTTCCCCAAAGTAACAAAATCTGGGCCTCTCTGTTTTAGAATAGAGCATGTGTACAGTGTAAGCTTCACAGCAATATACTGAATTCATGCACAAAGTTTTCTACTTGCTGCTTAAAATCTCTGATCTCTGGAATTAAAAAAAAAAAAAAAAAAGGATCAAATTTTCCTGTATAAGAATTGCTGTCCAGTTGCTTTAAATTACCTGCTGGTGATAATGCCTTTAAGTGTTGTTCTAAAAACAAAAATAAATAATCCTTCAGGCTTTCATTGTAAAACACATTTTAAGCTTAAAGCAATTATTTTTTTACTTTTCTTTTGAAAAACTGGTTTCATTTAGTTCTTTATTCTTTCCTGCAGTGCCTAGCAATTATCTTCTCATATGGTGCTTTTTTAACAGGATGTTAAAATTTCTTCCTATTCAGTAGGTTTGGAATTCCTGCAAGGGAGTATGTACTTACACCTGGTATTACAGAAAAGAAATGTGGAAATCAGCTAGAGGGAAAGTCTGGAATCCCAGAGAGAAATGTAGGAGAGAAACACTACCCATAGCTTTATTCATGTATTCATATTTTGTGTAAGATATCCTTTCCTGTAGCCTTAGATGTAACCTAACTTGATGTTACACATTTGAAATTATGCCTATTGTAACATTTTAGGTTGTAAAGCTCACAGACATTCACAGTTTGAACGATATTGCCAAGACATACCAAATGTTAGCTCTAAATTCCTGTCATTTTGTCAGTCTTGGTGTTTTTTGGCCCCAGCACAAGCCACTAACTCAAGCCAGCTCCAACACAATACTGGAATTATGTGTTTGAAAGAAAAGCCATACTTGGAGGCAATGGGTGTAATTTAAGTTCACAGAAGAAAAGCATATATTTTGTGTAGTTGTTTGTATAGCCATCTAAACAAGAATTGTACCATGGAATGGTAGGAGGGGGAACAAAAGTGAAACATTTCTGTAAGCCTGTGGATCCATGGCTACAACTTCTCTTTCCCTCTAGTACAGTTAAATAATACCAAAGATGAAGGGAAGATTTAAAAGAGAGGGTCTTGTATTATTCTTGTGATGGAAAATGCTGAATTTAATTGATAAAGAGTTCTTGTTTATGCAGCAGAAGAATACAAAACAGAATGCATTTAGTCTTTTTTCTGTTTTTAAAGTTGATTTTTTAATAATTTTTTGAATGCAATTTTTTCTTTGTGTGTTTACCCTAAAATTTACAGTGCTCAGTGAGACCCCAGAAGATGAGCAGGAACTTTAATGGGAAAATACTGATTTTGCTGAATCTGTTTGAAAAAGGAGCCAAGAAATACCATTGAACAAGACACTGATGGTGAGTTTTAGAGACCACTTTCTTGTAAACTTTTGTGGCTTAAAAATGATTTGTCGAATTTCTACTTTTCTCTGCAAGATTTACTGTGAAAGTAATTGTTTGACATTGTGTCAAGAAGAAATTTTTTAGTATTAACTAAAGGCTTCCACATTTGTTTGCAAAAGTCTGCAGAAACTATTACTGTCATTCCTTAAAATATGTTTAAAAAACCCAAAACCAAACAGCATCCCCAGCTCATAGTAATTAGTGTATAAAACCTAAGAACTTTAAGGACATGTCTGCTTCCTGTAATTCTCTATTTTGTACAACATACTTCACTGTAATAGGACAATATATTTTTGTTAAAATTTATGTCAGTAATTCTGTATTGCTGATGTCTGTATCTTATTTAAAATTACAGTATAACCACTAGAGTAGCTCCAGCTTTTGTGTCCTCCATATGAAACTCTATTCAAGACAGTATGAAATACTGGGGGGTTGGTTAGGGCTCAGTTCAGCATGAGCAGCCCTCTGAAAAAGCCTGTGAGCAGCCCTGCCCTGTGACTCCCCAAAGCCAGGTGAGGTGAGCAGGAGCTGTGGAATCTTCTCTTCCCTGGGCCATTGGAGAGTGTTTTTATAGTGCTCATCAGAAGACTTGAGAAGGTTACTCAGTCCTCTCACAGGCAGTGAAGGAAAATATTCTCCTTGCTTAGAGTTTCCTGTTGCCTGTGGTAGCAGGGTCGTGGTTACCAGTGGTGCATTTTTCTCCTCCCCCTTCATTTCAATCCTCTTTCCTATTGTGTTGAAGCTCGGGGAGGAAGCTGGGAGTATCTTTGTGACAAAGCAGCCCCTCTGTGGGTGCATGAACTGGCTCCAAGCCTGGACACAGTGCACACCAGGTGCTCTGCAGAGCAGGAATTCCAGTTAGCCCTGCTGGAATGCCAGGCCAGTGTGACTTTGGTACCTCTACTGTTGGGGGCAATTACCATACCTTGACCTATGGGGAGCTGAGTACTGAGGGAAAGAAATAGACTTTCTTACCATTTCCATTATCATGCATGATTTGCATCCATACAGTAGCTAAAATACTCAAAGAAGAGTATAAATACTCAAAGTTCGAGGAACACTATAAGGAAAATGCAAATAATCAAATTCCCATACCCTAGAAAAGTAATACACTGATTTGATGCACTTCTTAATGTGGCTGAACACTTAAGCTTCTCTGCACCCGTAATTTTTCTCCAAATATTTGTACAAAAGCACATTTCCTCTAAAAAGGTATTTTGTAGTCTCTCACTGGAAAATTGTTTTTGTTCTGGTTTTTAAGGCCATAGTTCCCATTGTCATAATTCCAATTTGATAGGACTTATTAGTGATACAAATATGATTTCTTACCCTTGAAAGTCAACTTCCACAAAACTCTTAAAAATCCTAATCATCATCTGAAAGAATTATTATGACAGGAAGGACTGGTTTTTGTTACTAGTTATTGTTCTGTGAAAAGCTAATCATTATTATGTAATGACAGCTACTTCAACATTGAGAAGCATTTCTTCCCCTAATCATGAGACATTTGAACCAATTTTTACTTTATGTGCATTATATCTATTAAAGTGATAGTAGCAGCTAAAATTACTTCTATTCTTTTTCTTATCCACACTTCTGCTCTTTCCTGCAGATGCTATAAAGTTATGTTTTTCTGTTGCATCCATAACATATAACAGTTATATTTTCTGAAAATGTAAACATTTCGAAGAATTTAAATTAATTTTGCATTAATATATGTCAGATCATGGCAGAAGAGCATGTTACTGTATTTTCTTGGACATATTTATTGGAAAGGGATCTGTTCTCGAGATCTGGACATCGACTTCAATTAAATGTAATAGCATGATAAATAGAATTCCTGAGTAATATTTTCCAAGGTGGATATTGGTTTGAGGGAAAAAGAATAAACTTAGATGCAGAAAACTTCCTAGGACACTACCACATGAAGATATAGTCATTCTCAGATACCATGTGCTTCATTCACTCTATTTGAGGACTGCAGGCATGGATCTTTTTCATATCTTGTTCCTTTCATTGCTGGTTGTGTGGAAGTGGCCTCTATGAAATTTGAAGCAACTAAGTGCATGGCTGAGCAACAGGATGGATGAAAAAGAGGCTGTATAGTCAAGACATCTAACAGTAAGTCTCAGTGATAATAAAACAATATGGAAACTGGTAAGATAGGGTTAACGTTCTGATATCATGAATTATAGTTATCCTGTTGTTCTTACAGTAAAAACAATACTGTCCTCTGAAGTCTGCTCTGAAGTTGACAGTTCACAGTGATTTGTTCAAGAATATACAAAAAACTTTGGATCTCTAAGAATAGCATCCAATATTTCCTATAACAGGTCTGTGAACAGGGTGAGTGATGGAAGGTTTATCCTGTGTTTTCCCTTCTCTAAACCTCTCCTGAGCTGTCCCAGCAGCCAGGCAGTTGCAACGTGAAGCATCATTGCATGTCCCAGAGTACTTATCCTAATTAATAGAGTAAATACATAACCTTGCTATTTGTCAGCTGTGTAATTTGCTTTGAAAAGATATGCTGGCAAGATTATTTGTTTTTATTCAAATTCCTTCTAGAGTCGTGTTAGGCAGCCTCATTGCTTTTTGTGCAGGACTGGGAAAGAGCCTCATTTTTGACTTAGCAGCTTTAGCAGCATGTTTTAATCACAGCAGCAGAGATTCTGGCCCTCTGGGCTTACTTAGATATTGTAAAAGAGTGCAATTTTAAATCATGTCAGCTAATTTCTGTAACATAGAAATTTTAAATACTACTTCAAAACCCACATACACAAAGATGAAGGTAGTTAGTTTAGTCTAGGGGAATTATCATCTTTGCTCATACTTCACTATTTTACAACACACAGAAGCTTGAAATTTAAATAATTTTGCATTGCACAAACTGGAAAGAATAACTTGCTATTTAAATACTAAAATTGTCCAGGCTGACTTGTGCATCATATACACAGTATATGCATTAATTGGTATATCTTTTACTTAAAATTATTTCTGACAATGCATATATGTTTTCAGTAGAGCTTGGAACACCTTTATTTACACATTGTGAAAAATTATTTATTTATATAGACAATTATTATACAAATAGTTTTCTTTATTTCAGAGTTAATTCCAGCCTTGATATTTTCATTGATGTACGTTCTAGTTCTTAGAGCGCTCGGCTTCCAGTAGGCTGAGTTCCTGAAAAGTAAAATTTCTTTATTATTTGTTTACTTCTCCCTTTTTTTTTTTCTCTTTTTTTTTTTAACGTACACTAGGAGCCTTTTATTCTGTCCAAATGCTAAGGAAGATTATCAGAACAGAAGTGAAACCTTAAATGAAATTGCTAATGCTGTTTTATAATGTTTCCTTTCTAGTGTTTGATTCACAAGATGATAGTGCAGTAATTGGAAAGCTCAAAGGAGCAGTGGAAGCTCTCCATGCACTGCCCTCAGTGGAGAGGGGAATGCAAAGATGACTACGAGGCATGAAAGGAAGTTTGCCTACAGAAAACCCTTCTCCCAGTGTAAATACATGCTTGATAGTGCATCAAAGATGAGATCTTTGTAATTCCTACAGTATATTTAATGTATAATTTATGTGAAAAGGACGCTTGATTTGTAGTTGTAAAGTTTTGTATACTTTTCAGTCTGTTTGTTTTTATATTTCCCCCCTAGGCTAAGAATATCTCCACAATGGACAACGTCTTGTAAATAATTAATACCTACATGATTGAACGATGTGCTTTATTTGCATTTTTAAGATTTTTTTTCCTACATAAAACAGTAATAAAAATGCAAGTCAAAATTTTAATTTTTAATAAAAAAACCATAAGCCTTAGAAAACTGATTAAAAATACTTTTATGTTATCCCTAATCACCCCGCTAAATGGAATGCCTGTGATTAGCCTCATTAAGAATTTTATACTGTGAAGATTTTATTAAAAGCAATATATGAAAATTACTTGGATTAATGTGTTAATCTGCCTCTTTAAAATGCTAATATCCATTTTATGCACATTAAATCTCAGTATGTGTTTTCTTTGATGCATGCAGTTCCTATCAATTAAATATAAAAAATTAGGCTAGTTGCAGGACTTATTAAATTACTGCAACCTTTTTTTAAATAACTTTTACCCTTCTACTAACATTATAATCAGCTGTTTATGGTTACCATAATTTGAAGTAGGGGGAGGGTAGGCACAGTCATTTTCTGTACAGTAGATGATTTACTTGCAGCCAGCATCTGTCAAAGCACAAAAAGAAGCCATAGAGTGTCAGATTTTGCTTCACCTACTTTGGGCTTTAGGGATGGGCAACTGTTTTCATTTGGGTTTTGTCACTTTTAGAACTTACATCAAACATATACAATAAATTGTTGTATCTGAATAACTACTGCCTAGTGTGGAAAGTTAATTTTACAGCTTTTAACCAATCTCAGTGAAGGATTTAATTGATATTTTTAATGGAGCTGTGAATCAATGCTGCAAAAGGATTGTCTCTTGAGAACGAGGATATAATACATTTCATTTTTTAATTTACTTTTTTTTATTTGTCATTTTCTTCAAAGGATTTTATAGACTGTGGATTTCCACTGTTTGCAAACAGGCTATGTTTCTTCATAAGCATATGTAAAGTATTCAGAGAGATAAGTAATTTATTAAAATCTACCTAATTTGCCGTGATATATTAAATCTCTGCTTCAGTGATCACAGACCATTTCATTTAGAGAATTAGGCATTCCCTCTTTGTGTGATTAAAGCTCTGGAAAATGAGTTCTTTGCTCCTATTTGTGAACATTCAAAGCCTGCTAATGGCAAGAAGATGGAATAGATTATGAGACAATTCATTACAGTTCAACAGAAAAAAACCCTGCTATAATGCAGAAATGCAAGTATGAATATCTGCATATAGTTTGAACCATCTGTGCTCTAATGGCTTCAGTAATGGCTCTTCGTCTTCAGTAGGCTTTGAAATGACATCCATACAATATTAATTTGTTGATGTACATTATGAGGCCAATGGAATGAATATATTCTGACCACAGAAATCTCGGAATTCCAGCATGGTCTGCTGGTTGACTCCATTTTAGGACCTACCATCTTCAGTAGTACTTCTCATCCAGACTTAGCCAATCCTCACAGCGTTTCATTCCTCTGGAGCTTTAGGAGACCACAGACAGCTGCATTCCTAAACCCCTCCATTCTTCAGTTAATGGCCATATGTTTGTTGTCATTTGGGCTGGCACTTAGTTCATCATTTTAGCCACTATTTCTAGCTTTTTTTGGCTCTGTGCATCTATATTGTCAATAAGACTGTTATTATACATTACAATAATTTGAAACAGCCAGATTCAACACTGAGATTAACTGAGTGGCTTTTTAGAAATTTGGTTGTGGTATTCTGTCAGGAGGTTCTTATTATTCTTTTAATACTTTGCAAACCAAACTAAATATCCTGCACATAAACAAAGAAGCGAATTGTATTGCATTTTTGTGTGTGACTCTTTAGTGACTTGCAGGAGAACTATGTTAACTGATGCTTGTTTTCTTCTGAAATAAACCATGTGGTAAAATTAGAAAATCAGTGATGTTCATCTCACTTAAACATTTACAGTAACACCCTTAACACTTAATCTTCACCATCTGAAGTTGGAAACTTAGAAACCAAGCGTTCATATATTCATTAAACACAGATCTCTTCAGTAAGTTACTGCAAAATATTCCAGTTGACATTTGGTTACATTGTGTTAACTGTTCTCAGTGACTCCAACATTAACATGTATAATTTGCCTCAGGTTCCTGGACATATTTCTTCGTAAGGCTCACTGTTACTCAGTTTCGGATTTAAAAAAAATAATCCTGATTTCTATTCATGTTTATTGCTAAAACAGATATAATATTCTGCAAGGATTTTCCCAACAGATGGATTGGATTATTTTATGCAACATAAACATGCAATCATACCAGAAAGTTTTGTTCTTGCATTAAGTAGTCTGTATTTCCAAAATACTCTTAAATCTTAATTCTAAATGCTACATTGTGCAGGGAAAGTGGAAAATGTAACCTGGTACTATTTTGTCTAGATTTTAGTAATGAATAGCTTGAAGAAAGCTTGCCTCTATGTAATCTCTAGGCTAAGGTACAAAGGAGCCATATTAAAGCTAGGTATTACCATGCTTTAAAATGTTACTCAATTAACATTCATTTTTGTGGAATAGATGAATTTTTACTACGGCATAACTTGGTCACCACAGTGGTTCTGCATAAGATGAAGTTACAGTGTCAAATGATCAGTTTTGTTATTATATCTTTTCCCATTTATCGTTATAGCTTATAGCTTTATGATGATATCTTCTGGTGTGATAACTGCTGTTCTCCAGGTTGCCAGGAATGTTGATCAAGATGGAAAATTTTTTAGCTCAAATAAATTTTATCTGTTTTAAATGTTGTTTTTAACCTTTTATAACCTTAACCTAGGAACAGAAGTTGTAAGAGTAAATACATCATGAACAGCTCTGTGAATTCAATCTTTCTGTAGAGTTAATAGTAATATTGCTTTAAAATGCTTTTTATTATTTTAAGGCATAGTGAGACATTGTCATAGTTCAAGAAGTCTCCAAACATATCAAGACTAAATATTAGCTGCTAAATTTAATTTTGTTGCTTTGTGTTAGAACTGAGAAATAAATTAAAATATAGGTTTAAAATTGGGCTACAAACCATATTTCATATTTCAGAGCCAGAGAAGTGTTATATGTTTTAATTATGGACACCTCTTTTTGCAGGTGTTAACAGTGACTTATCCATCAGTTTTTTGAGATATTCCAAAAGATAATAAATATTTTATATTACTTCACCTACATTATGTTTTTGTTATAGCTCTTAGCAATTGGACTAGATCCCAGTCCTGCAACTGATACTGAATTGGAAGAAATGTATGAAATTATTTGCAGAATATAAGTTCAGGTTAGTACCTTAGTATGCACATGATAAAAATGTGCTTTTGGCACAGTAAGCCCCATGTGCTTTTTGCTTTTTGTTTCTTTTTGGTATTTATGACAAATTTTATTTCTTTTTCCACCTTTTAAAATGGGACAAGGCAACTTCTGAGGAACTTGAATCATGCATCTGTGGGTTTTAGAAGCATTTTAAAAGGTTTTTTTTTCGTTTTTAAGGTCATTGCTGAGTCATACTTTAAGCTCTCAGCATCTGCTAGCATCAAAGTCAAAATCAGTCCTAGCAAGATTTCATCTCTTACAAGAGCTGCTTGTAAATGATAAGGTACCAGCTGAGGATATTTTGTCTGTGGAAATAAGCAATTACAAACCTTTGAACAGAAATGCTGCTGAATCTCAGTGGTAGTTCTGTCACAATGCTATGCCAGGATAGGCTCATTCTGGTTAGGGCACCTCAGGTGGCCTCTAGTCCAGCCTCCTGCAGGGTGAGGGGTATCCAGCCTGGGCTCAGGGAACAGTTTCTGTCTGTGTGTCCTGTCATGAGCTGGTGTCCAGGCCAGAGCAGATACAGCCCTGAGCAATGGGGTCTAACATCAAGAGCTGACCATTACTGGTGTCTAAATACATCTCACTGCAGTAGTCCAGTGTCTGCCACTGTGCAAGACAGGTCTTGAGCTTGATCAAGAAGTGATTTGTTTGTGGATTTGGAAAATAATTTATTTCCAAGTTAGACAAAATGTCATTCTTTTTGGATGCAAAATTATTTCCTACATATTCAAGCAGCAAGAACTAAAGTGTTGTTGAAAAACTATTGGGGAAAAACGGTCAATTCTTTGACCTACTACTACAACAACAACAAAAAAATCAATGAAGTGAAGTTTCTTTTTCTTGAAAAACTGTTAACCAGTGCTTATTTTGATTACCTACTTATAAGTATAAATAGCTACAGTAGCTGATAGTCTTTGATTTCAATGATAATGAAAAACAGAAGATGTTCTACCATATACAGGGCAATTTTCCCAGTGAAATGAAAGGAGACACCAATCAGCATCTGATTCCAAACACAAAGTACACGAACAATGAAGAGAACACAGAAAACCTAAGAAAACATAAAAAAAAAATCTTTACAGAAAATCTTTCTACATTTTGAAAATATTCCTTAACCTTTCTTCTGTAATAAGCAGTTATTTTAGTATAGCAAAATCAGACCCATTTGGAAACTTTCCAATTGGTGTTGTTAGTGGTATAATTTACATCTTAGATGAAATGCACAAAAATGGATGTATTTATAAAACAGAACCAGTTGTGTATCAGCATGCAGTAGATATAACCTCAGCAACAGTATATATTGGCAGGCCTATGTACAGTTAAGGCAAACAAGGCTGTGTAACTTGTCATTTATTTTAGAATGGAATTTAGTGATTGACTCAAAGTCTGTAGTAACAGAGCTTTTTGCAGACGTTTGTGAAAGTTATGTGGGATTCTATTTCCACCCACAACATGAGACAGACATGATAGGGGCTGTAACAGAGGCCCTGTGCAGCTGTTGATGGATCCTAGAGCAGCATGTGTTGTGGGGAGCAGTGGGTGCTGGAGCTTTGGTGAATCTCTCCTCTGTGTCTTCTCTCTTGGAGCTGGCACGTTTAGGAAGAGCACAGAATTTGGCTGTGAGACAGGCTGTTTCTGCATTTTCATCCTTCTCTGAAGGATAGTCTCCCTAAGGCAGGAGAGGTAATTTTGTTTTAAAATCAACAGACGGGCTCTGGGGAAAGTTGACAAGAACTTCCTAGGTGCTACAAATCAAAATACTTTTTGTGTTTCACTTGCACTGCAGTTAAGTGGGAAGTCCAAATTCTATCAGGTCCATAACCTTAATTCTTGCACTTTTGGTTCATTGTAAATTTTGGTGAACTTTGGCAAGTTGCAGTGGTAACAGAAAAAAAAAAACAAAAAAACAACAAAAACAGAGCACAGAAAGATGTAGGGAAAAGAGATTAAGCTCTAAGAATTAGTTTATCATTACGAGGGCAACAGATTGGCTTGACAATCCAACAGAATAATTTCCTCCTAACAGAAACAATCCTTGTAAAGGTCCCAAATAAAAGCATCTGTGATGTTGCTGAGAGAAAGACTTTTATTCAAATAAGAGTAGAAATTATTTATGCATTTACTGGAAACTTCCCTCCATCTTTATGCTTGCCATGTGAGAAATGAGGTTTTACAATTAATGAAGGAAGAAGCATAACTACTTGTGACTGTTCTGCTGTATTTAAGCTAATTCCTACACATCAGTGCCCATCATCCGGGAGGAAGCAGAGAGGACTGGAAATCTTTTCATAATGTTTCCCACTTCTTCTGAGGCACGTTGAGGAAAATCCCTGTAACCACAGACCACCGGGGTGCAGCCTGGCTGCTGCAGGAACACCTGGTGGAGGAGAGAGCAGAGGTGGGACCTGAGAGATTTAAGAGCTATGTCTACCTGAGAGTAACTTCAGCTGCAAAGGATTTGGTGGTTTTTGAGTGCCTGCAAGAAATATGGGCTCCTTTTTGGGGTTGCTGTATGTCAGTGGGGAAAGGGAGGGAAAAGGTGGGTCTGGGGGTTGAGGAATTTACATGGGAAGTGTGCTGGGAGACAAGGGACAAGAAAAAATAAGATGAGGAAATGAAAAGGAAAATGGAGAGAGAAGTTAGCATTGTAAAGAAGTGGGTGTCCTATCCAAGGTGAGCTTTCCCACTGAGCTTCTCCTCAGCATCAGTAACAGGCCTGGGTTTGGGTGCAAAGGGATGGCCCGGGGGGATCCTGGAGGGATGTGGGGGGATGGTGTGAATATGGTTTTGTGTTTGGTCGTTTGCCTGTTTTACTATTGAGCCTGATTTCTTGAAGCTTTTACATTAGAGAAAAAGGAGGTTTCCACACATGTCTGCAGGATCTTTGCCTTGGAAGGATACTTGCCAGGACTTTGCTAGCAAATCTGTCACACAGGGGTTATTTTGTACAAAGGGAAGATGCAGGACACAGCTGAACTTCACAGTGTGGTTGGTCCCTCCTCAGCCACATCATCAGCTGTCCATGTGAAATCAAACTCTGGACACAAGCGTGCAGGGAAATGAACTGAAGATGGGTCCTGGCACACAGCTCATAAAAGGGCACAGACAGAAAAACATCAGGAGGAGACAAAGAGGGTGCTGGAAAGCGGCTGTTTGACTTCACCTGGAATTCAGTCATGTCAAAACACATTGACAAGACAGCATGATGCTTCTCAGACTTAGTTAAAAGACAAAAAAACTCCAACAAAATACAAAAAAACCCCCCCAAAATACCAAAAAGAAAATGCAAAAAGAAAAAATAAAAAACAAACAAACAAACCCACAACAAAACAAAACCCAAAAAGCCCCACCCAGTAATTTGTAAAACACCAGAAATTATGGGATCATGAGGTAATCTCTTGTGGTAAAATGTCTGGTCTGCTTTTTTTTTACTATGTATTTTATGATTAATTTTTCTTGTAAAGTAGTACTGTTGATACCAGTTACACACATGCTGTCTGAGTATTAACGTGAAAATGTAAGTTCATTTTGGGAACTGCTGGAGGGTGGATGCTATTCACATCTTGTAATCCTTGTTTATGTTATGCTCTGTCTATTAAGTAAAATAGTTTAAGTGCACTAAGTGAAATGGGAGATTTATATTTTAAGGTAGGGTAATGTTTAGAGAAATAATTGTTAGCTGCATCACTGAAAAAAGCAAATATATAATTCATTTTCTTTGGGTTTAAAGCCAGAAAAGACATTAGTTGTAAATTATTCTGACTCCCTAACAAAGGCTCTTGAATTTAGTTACTTGCCTGGATTACTGAAGGATCTCAGGCCACTTTAGGAGGAAGGTCTGCAGTCACTTTCTCACTTCGTTACTGCAGTTTGACATCCAGCGTGTTTTACTCTCAAGCTTGAAGCTTAAATGGAGCGTGACGGTTTGTCTGATTTGGTTCCCATTATTTGACATCCTTCACTTGAAATCATGGTTCTACCCAAATTTGCTAAAATCTCACCTGAGATCTGACCACTTCATTGTGAGAACCTCACAGCAAGACTAGCCCTAGTTTTGGGGGTTTATTACAAGTGTTATTGTTCTACTTGACAAGGTTTGCTGTAAAAATATTTTCAGTGCTACTCCTTTATTTTCACCAATCTGATCATTTAAAAAACTAAACATAACTTTGAAAGGTAAACCAGTTCGTTGCATATTAAATGATATAAACTATATAATATTTTAATTTTAAAATATAGTTGTATAATGTAGTGAGGCGCATTTGGAAAATACTATTTTATGTCTCACTTTTTTTTCCTTTGTTAGCATGCCTCATTTTAGCATTTGCTGTCAGGGGAAATGTATGGCAAAACTTTCATTTTTCAGTTGATACTAAGTTGATACACAACAGAGAACACCGTTTTATTCTTAAATATGAATTCATTGTTAAACACAATCTCATTATGCATGCTAAATAAATATTTTGCAATTTATGTCAACTTCTATATTAATCCATGGTCTGATATTTAGGGTGTTAAATTATTGCTTGTAAAAATTGCTCATTCGGGGGAGAATTATTTATCAAAATGTAAGTGCGGAAAACCAATTTTTTCAGATTGGTCTCTCAGAAATCCTTTGACAGCAAACTAGAGGAATATAATTGTCCTTCTCTTTCATTTCTCAGCACCTTTGAGACTAGTTTGCTATTTTATCTTCAGCATTTTTCTGGTATATACACCAGATACGTCCTCAGCACACTACCTGGAGAAGAAAATGGAATTTAAACTTTCCATGTTACAGAACTGATATAGACCACACAGTAAACTTAGGTAAGTGCTGAAAGTACCCACTTCGTGTCATGGTATTACAGAGAACAAAGTGCCACTTGTGGATGAAAGTTGCCCCCTACTGTCTGATGTGACATTTGCATACAGAATTGTTATTCACAACTTTTGAGGTTAATTTGTCTACTGTTTCTTTAAAGAACATGTTTTAACTCTAAATTTTAGAATTTCATATGGACATATGGTGCATAGAAGATCAGATGTTACAGGAAGAAAATGAGCTGAAAGACTGCTCTAGTAAAAGCCTGGTTCTAGCATTTGCTAACAAACATTTATTGAGATAATGATTGGTGTTTCATTTCTAATTTTGAGGGACTCTCTATCCTTGATGGTATTATCAATCTTTAAAGCAAATTTGTTTAAAATATTCATTTTCAGGGTCTATTTAGTTGCTGCAGATTACCCCTTTGTGAGCTCTTATTTTAATCATACAGTAATTGCAGAGTATCATTCTATAATGTATCAACTGCACATGGTTAATCTGAGAAATATTTTTTGTTCAAATAGTTGTAGACATTAAGAAACAAATATACAAGCTTTTAAGTTTTAAAAAAATCTTTCCTGAATAGTGTAAATTCCCTTAAATAATAGTAGTTAGTACAGCTTCACTACCTATGGAAACTTTCTGAGAATTTGTCAGCAGTGCAACTTAGCAGGTCAAAATCCTTACATGAAAAAATAATTTAAGGACTGAGAAGAAATTAATCACAAATGCCAAACCTCTGGGAAGCTTGTAAAGCATTGTCCCAGTCACAATGTAAATATATGTCCCCACTTCCACTGCACAAATGGTACTTGAAAACAGCTACAGTGGTAACAAAACAATTGCCAATGTTTATGCTTTCAAATTATGTCTGTCAGAACAACTTGCATGTACAGATCTCAAATGATTTAGTAATGAATGCCAAACATAACTTTGTAACAGATGATGACTGGCATCACATTGATATTATTAACTTTTTTTACATTGTTATTATTAAGTTTTAGATACCATTTTTGTTGGATATGGAAATACAGGGTTTTTTTTTTCCAAATACAATCTTTGGATTGCAATTTCCAACAAGGAATCCTTAAAGCATTTTATAAACTGTGTAGCACAGAGAAATTGCTTTGAAAAAAGAAACAGAAGAAAAGCCCTTCCTCGAGGCAGCTGGTGAGAGTTGAGGATCTGTCAATGGCAAAGTGGCAACACAGCCATGCAAGGACTGAGATTGCAGAGCTAATGGTCTGTTTTTGAAGGCACACACTCTTTCCTCTCAGTCCCAGTACCTGTTGCTCCTGTTGGTACTGCTTAACTTCTGTAGAAAACCCGTTTGTCTTTTTGAGGATTTATTGGTGCTGTCAGGGAGATGTCAAGCAGGAAGCAGCTTCTCCTTGGATGTTGCACTAAATGTTAAGCTTTGTATGCCTACAGGGGACAACAGGAGAAGCTTAAGGAACAGAAATCCATGGAGGCTTACTAAATGCTTAGAAGTATTAGAAGGCACTTGTGGCTCAGAAATGCCCCGAGCTGAAAAAGGGTAGAGGGTGAGAGAATGTTAGGAGGATGTTTTATAAATTATTTTCCCGCTGTTGTTATTTAGGAACTGCATCATATCAGAAAATGAAATTAAGCCTTGTCCTGGTTGTTAGGCTTCCTACTTCATTGCTCAAAACAACTTTTACAATAGAATATACTTCATTCTGCATAGTCCTGCTTTGGACAGCAGCACAGCAGAGACTTTTAAACTGGAAAAAGAGCAAAAAGAAATTAGGAACTGACATTAGGAAAGCTGAAGCACGATACAGGTCATGTTTTCTAAAAGCTCAGGTTCTTTGTTCTTGAATTCCTTGCAGTCCATAGGTCATGAACTGTACACAGTTTTCAGTTTGGGGTCAAAATGAGACTTAAGTATTCTGTAACCCAGTAATCAAATTATCACTCAGTGGTTTGCAGACTTGCCACTCTCGCTGTTCTTTAGCCACTGTTATAATTTCAAGAATTTCATGTTTACTGCATATGCTTTGAAGTTTTTAGTATATGTGAAAATAGAGACTTGAACAAGCAACCACTGTGTTGCACAAGTTGGAACTTCCTCTCATCCAAACAGATGTGGTCCCAAAATGTTCAGTTTAGCAAGGTTTCACTGTATCCCAACAGACTGTAAATTTATCTGTGTTAAATTTAAAACAAAAAGAACAACATAACAATCATATTTATAAAGATCCACAAACAGGGTCAGACAAAGTAACAGATATGATTCAGTATTTCTGAAAGAATGTAGACTGATCAACCTAAAAAATAGGCATCCTGCAGTGCTGCTGATGTCTTTCTCAGAGAAAAAACGATAAAAATAAGTACTTTAATCCTAGCAACTTAAGGGAAGGTCGATATTTGAATAGGAGTTATTTCCAAATTTCCTGGGGTTTGCTTCTTGACGCTTTCTACTGTAGTTCACTTTTACCACATGTGCAAATGTTTAATTTCGCTTTTATATTGTCACCTTTGCATCAAGTGTGATTGAGTTCATAGCTCTCCCTGTGACCAGCATTGTTACCAGCATGTTTTATCCTGTCTTTATCTACCACGTTCCTGCTGATCAATGTGACCAGAAGTCACCTTCTGGTGACTTACCAGAAATAACCTTAAACCTTACCAGAACCTTACCATTGTATTGTTCATGGCTCTGTGTATGTTGTATAAATTTAGAGGCATGTACTAATATGCAGTATAAATGTAAATGTGATACAGAATATTGACTTGTGTATTTCTACCCTTAGCATATACCTTAGCTGCTATAGAACAGAAGCTGACTAAATTCTTCTGTGGATTGTGCCTTGGATCAGAATAAAAGCAACGACAGAGAGAGATATTACACTGGGCAATCTGAAGTATCTCAGAGAAAAGGCTGGTTTTTCTTTTCTTCTCACATGTATGGAAAGGCAAAAATCCATCTATCAGAGTAATAAGATCCTGTTTAAAGAAACAAATTTCTACTAGTGTCAATACATTTACTGTAGTTTCCCATTAAACCTTCTTGCAATTTATTTTCTTCTTCACTAGATGCAACATATTTAACTGAAAAGTAGTTGCAATAATGTGAAGTTTTCTGGAAAGTCATGAATACCTTATGTGTGTGGAAATGTGTTCAGTTGCCTGTTGCTCCACAGCCATTAATCTGATGAATAAAGAGTTTGCACATGGGTTCACTCAGAGAGTTAACATCTGATTTTACGTGGAAATATTTGAAAGAAAAAGTACAGCATAGCCTGAAGCCTGTTAGATTTTGAGAGATTTATTAAATGCAGTTTCTTGCTTTGGTTCCTATTGTCTACTTAGAAAAGAATGTTGTTTTGAAATTTAAAATGAAATAAGGGGAAACAATTCAAACAGCATTTCTACTGGACAAAAAAAAATCCTTTACTTCAAACACATACAAAACCTGTCAGTTTTCATTACTCATCTGTTGTTCTACTATTTCATTACTTTCTACATTAAATCAGATGATTCCCCACCTTTACACTGGTGCTTTGGAGATAAAATAAAGGGGCAGGAACTATCTTCATTTATCAACCTGAAATAACATCAGCATTTGTACTGAGATAATATTTCTGTCAATTCATTTTTAGAACAAAGAACAAATAGAATTAGTAGCTATTGTTTCTCTCTGTGGAGATAAATGCTTGATGTAGGAACTACTAGTCTTAAGTTTTAGGGCAATATTGAATCTCATCTTGATCTAAAAGGGATTTGAGTTTCCTGGTGAATTCAGGAAATCTTCAAACATAACATGTGTCCCTGTTTGCTTCTTCTGTTGTTGTTTTTGAATTTATTGACTCTTGCATGTTGTTAGTGTTGGAGAGAATGCAGAATAGGTGAGGCATCTGTATTAATTAGCTGGATATGTTGAATGACCTGTTATTAATAAGATTGTAAACACTTGGCCTCTAACAGCTCCCTCACTCTTTACCTATTACAGTGCACTGGGTGTGGATGATTGGAATAATACTTGATTGGAATTTCCCCTGCTTCTTCCTATAAAGTTTTTTAGTTACACTGAAGAGACTTAAGACTTGAAGACTTGCTTTGACAAAGAATATGTTATGTTGTGTTCATATTGTGTACTTCACTTTAAAAGCGAGACCAGATGTGCCACTTGAAAACACTTTTGGTATTTTCAAACTGCTTGTTTAAGATGCTCCTTGCCTCAATTATTTAAAAATCTAGTTTTAGAATATTTTTTTACCTGCGTTAGTAAATTGTCTACAAGTGTGATTTGATACAAAAAGACCATGTAAAATCATCTTTTCTGTGTCCAGTGATCTAAAATCTGATGCTTGTTCATTTCTGAGTGAAAACCTTTTTGGGTTATTTGGGGATTTTTTTGTTGTTTTTGCTGCCGTTTTTTGGAGTTAAATCTGCTAACTGCTACAGTTTTTCTAGTGCTCAGTAGCTGTGAGCTATGCTCAAATGGCAGTTGGGTGTCCTTGGATTGTAAAGGTAACATTCAGATTCTGTCACACATGTGGGGTTGCCCTCAAGACCAGCTGGCCCATGTGCAAGATAAGCCAGGCCTGTTCAGAGAGTTCATGACCAAATACAGAGGGCTGAGGCAAGAAAATGAAAGTTTATTTCTTTACTTTTAGCTGCTCCAGTAGATAGCAAATATTGACTATGCACAGAAATCTCAAATCCTTCACCACTTGGAATGTTTGGCTGTGACTCGTCTTCTAAGGAGCTTCCATAGGAAGGCTTTCTTTTCTTGCCAAATCTTCGTGGATTGGAACAAAGGTTGTTTCAGAGCAGGCTTTGCCTTCATTTAGCTTGCTTATTAACTTTGGAAGATTACAAAAAGATACAGATACATGCTGTGCAAAAAAAGGGGCTTTGTTGGCCTGCTGAGGGGTGAAAAATAAAGCCACAAATAGAGTAAGAGTGGAGAGTAAAATAAAATTGTGAAACAAAATATTTGTGAAGGAAAGGCATTTACCACTAAACTGCAGCCACATATTAGAGTGCAATCTTTTATAAGATGACGTCTCCAAAAGCAAGTTATTCCACATGGGCCATCATTGAATTCAGATGAGATTACTCCTATTGTATTTCTTTTCCTGGTGTCTGAGAGATATAAGTTCATATGCTCAGGATGTTTTTTTAAAATGGAATATTGACACCAATCAGCTGCTTGAGAAAGGTTCTGCTCCCTTGATTGATAGGAAAACATGGTGTTCACAGATCATATCCTCTTCTATGATGAAATTAAATTTACTTAAACTTGGCTTTCCAGAAGAAATCTAATGCTCCTGAATGGATAAAACCCTGTATTTAAGGAGCACTTTGATGAAGTAAATTCTTTAACATATAAATGTATATTGTCCAGAACAATAGAGGCCCTGGAGGTAATGCATGGATGTGTGTGGCAGATGCAAGGCCTGCACATGGATGTTAAAATCCACATCAAGGCTTGTATCAACTCAGCATGATGCAGCAATTGAGAATGGCTGTTTGTAGAGCTCTGGTCAGCATTAGCAAAAAAAAAAAAAAAAAAAAGGACAGGGTTTGCATTCCACAGTGGTGGTGTAAGTCAGCCTCTGTAAACCCTCCTTCATGTGGGTGCACATCATTCTTCAGGCACATCCTTGGTTTAGACTAACTCTGACTCCCATCGGTGATGTGTTAATCTGACAGCTAATCTTGCTAAAAAAATGGATTAACTACTATGTTCACGACAGAAAGTATCTATCAAAAGGCATGATTTTGCTTTTCAAATGCTCTGTTCCAGTGGGCTCCTCCTTTGTTCAAGGGGACTGTGCTCATCAAAATGGTTTATGCTTGCTTCTGCTTCTTGAAGAAAGGTGTCTCCATATTGCCATTTAACCTCAGAAAAATTTTGAGGGTTTTTTTTCCCCTGATAATTTGTCTTGACATTTTCATATAATCAGAATTAACCATATAGCCCACAAAACTGTTGAGGATGCAAAACCATATGTGAACTATGCCCTGCAGTTAAACACTTTCCAAATCAGGATTAGCAGCCTCTGTTTTATTGTTTACTTTTCCCCCAATATACAAAAATGCTTGTGTCCTTAAAGAGAGGATGTACTTCTGATTAACTGAAAATTATTAGGTTTGTCTGTAATTAAATGTGAAAATAATTAAATCTTACTTTTAGAAGACAATAACTTCTGCAGTATCTTCCTCCTAATGGGATCTGAAGTGAAGTGTCAAGAGTCCCACAAAACACATTGTAAAATAGGAACAGGGTAAAGGTCATTCCACCTGCTGTGGCAACACAAAAACTAGCCTTGTGGACCTAACTGAAATATATTAAAAAAGGAGTTTGGGACAGAAAGTTGTAAACAATGCTGAGGTAGAGTATTCACCTTTTATTCTTGGAGGCGTCAGTATGGATAACTGCAGTCACCCAAAAGAATGAATAGAATGAAAAAGATTTAATTGACACCCAAAAATTCGTCTTCATGACTAGCATTCAAAACTGCTGCCTTCTAGAGCTATTAAAAATAAAGAAAGATTCTGAAGGTGTTTCATATGGATAATTATAAAACTCAGAATCCATTATACATAGTATTGGAAGTAGCTGTTGCAGTACTTTTATTTTATTGCAATTGCTTCTGTTGCAGTAGTTTCTGAAGTGAAAATAAATCCCAACTATTTATTTTTTTGTTATCCTTCCAAGTACATACTGCAGTGTATTGGTTTGCATTTTGATTATCAGAAGCTTTCTTGCACAAGACTGTGCACACCCATGTGTTTGGAAATTTGCTTAAGTATTCACTGCCAAGCAGGGTTTTGCATCTTCAAGAGTGATCAGATATTAGTTTGATTGTGTGTGGAAATGTGCAGTAAATCAGTGATGGATTTTTCCATATGTCTTGCATAAAATCCAGAAGTGGTTATCTAATGTAAGCCAGAACACCAGAAAAAGAATTATACTGTCATATATTTAAACAGGCCTTAGCAGAGTTATGAAATAAATAAATAGCATGTTGATCTTAATAAAAGGAATTGCTATAACTGTTCTAGTTACAGGATTCTTTTACTTGGCTAATGAATTTCTTGAAATAAGAGATTATCTTGTTACACCTAATTAGGTTCTGTATTTGCTGCAGGGTTAGAAGCTGCAGATAAATGATTCAGTCTGGGGGTCAGCAGGTACCCAAAGATGCTGCAGGTAAATCCAGTTTCCTTCTCAGATGTGATCCGTGTAATGAAGCAGAAGCTCAAATAACTGCTCAGAAACACTGGAGCTCTAAGGGGAGTTCTCTGAACTGTGTTGTGCTGGTTTAAATATATTGATTCTGTCACCACAGAACAGATCTAACCTATTTTCTTCACTTTCTCTCTGCTCATTTCTGTATTTATCTTTATAAAGAGTGAGAGTTAAATAGATCTCTTGATGTTAAGCAGTATGTACTTCTATTAGACAGTATTGTATAAGTGATTACAGATTAAAACAATAAACAGCTCACACAGGAATTTACTGGGCATCTTTTGGACAGTTTAGCTTTTAAAAGCAACTTAATTTTATTTTAATCAAGTAGAATCTGAAAAATTATCCTTAAATATAGCACACAGACATCTTTGCTATTTCATACAGTATAGCTTGGAGCACAGTTCAGCATCTAGATAGACTAAATTTAATATAATTTGTCTGTACAGGCTGCTTTTCCTTGAGTTAAAGAAAAAACTATATGTAAAAATTGCCAGATACCTCTGTCTTGTGATTGAATAAAGTAATTAAAGAAGCTGAGGAGTGTCATTATCAGTCATTTAGGCAAATTTTCTGAGAGATGAGAAAATAACTTTTAGCTCCTTGGTTATAAAAAAATCATCTCCCTATAGAAAATTTTGTCTTTTAAAAATGACTACTAAGTATTTGGTTCCAAAATAAGGGAAATTAACAAATTTAAGCTGCAAATCTCTATAGTACATTTAAGTACATTTGTTGTCCAAGTCCAACTGAAACTATTTGTAATTAATAAAATATATCATATTTATTGTCTGAGAATCCATTAGCATGCAATCAACCTAGATATTCCCAAGAGCTTTTAATATTAACATAACATGTTAATTGAATCAGCAAATAATTTTCAGTCTGAAAATCAACTTCATGGCAATTACTGATATTAAATATACAATTTATATGAAATGCATAGCAAATGTAATTGACCTAACTAAATACTAGTTTGAATTCTAGTTTATATTCACCTTCTGTGTCTATATTCAGTGTCTGTGTATTGAACCTAGAAGTACTGTGGTTCAAATTGAGATACTGGTTCCATCATTATGTAATGTAACATGAGCTGATAATTGTACAACTTTATTTTACAATTAGAAATTTACTTTCATGAACATGTACTAAAAAACTGTGTTTTGACGATTCTGCATGTAAAATTGTGAGTTTCACACATGCTTACCAGAAGTTAACCTCAGTCTCAAAATAAACTCATATACCTATTCACATAACTTTAGGGATATAAAATATTTGCAATCAATAGTTGTCTTTTAACTCCCCTGTGGTTCACATGTGTTTGAGGGCTGGTCAAGCAGCTATGCCAAGTCAGTATAGAAGGCAACGGGCTCACAATTACCTTCAGCTATGAACTTCAGAGGGAGTGAAGTGACCCAGTCCCATCCCAGAGAGCAGCACAGGGTCCCCATATCCACCTCCCACCTGGGACTCTGCTGGTCCTTCCTTTTTCTGTCTCAGACTCTCGAGAGTGGCCTTTGGCAATGTGAACTGTTTGGTGTGCAGCTTTTAGACAATTTCCAACCAGGATATAAAATGCACGTTTTTCACTAGCTTTTAACAATAAAATAATAATAAAGAAGTAGTAGTATTCTAAATCTGTTTGTGATCGTTGCAGCTTTCCGTTTTCGGTCCTAGATGCCAAATGCCAATCCAATACCAACAATCCCTGCATATCTATTTAACTTCCAGAACATTTGTGATACCAATTGTTTCTTAAAGCAGGAAACAGACAAAATATCTTCAGAACTATGAAAGAATAGATTGTGTTGATAGTTCTGCTTATTTGTTTTGTGAAAGTTTTTGTTTGTTTTGCTGCAAGGAATTACAAAATACTTTGTTTTTTGAACAAGTCAGTTATAGGAAGGAAAGGATTAATTATACTGGTGAATCCTGTATTGTTAGCCACAGTAATAACTGTAGACATATTTTACTCCTATAAATAGCTCCTCTTTTATCTAACATCTTTCAGTCAGATGGTGCTGAGACCCCTCCTTCTTCACCAAGAAACTTACAGTCATATTTCAGCAGTATGTTTTATATGCAATACCATAAAATCCACAAAATGTGCTGTTGCCTTGCCTTTTAGTACAGTGGCATAAAATTATGAAAGGAATAATGGGTGCAGGGGATGAATAAGACTAGCCAGGTTTGGATTTCATTTTCTAAATGAATTCAGCTGGTCTGACAACCCTAGAGGTGCCCTTAAGCAGAGAAATTGTTAGAGAAGGTTAGATTAGGTGATAATTGCAGGACAGAATAAAAGTTGAACAACTGCTTTCCTTTCTTCCTGGATTTTTGAGGAGAGCTGAATCAGTTTGGCATATTGAGAAACCAGAAAAACAGTGGGCTTCTCACATTGTTTGTTCTGAAAATTAAAATTTCAATAAGTAAAAATGCTGAAAAGCCTCAATATAGCCTATGAAATTCCAAACTTGTATTGCCAAGAGAGTATTTACTTATGTTAGGGCTCCATCTACAGTCATGAGGAAGCAAATCTTATTATGGATGGTAGTGATCTCAGCTTCTGAGGCACAGATTCACCATGTTTACCATCATAAACTCAGCTTTTATTTGGGTCAGCATACTTCAGGCTGCTTTGCAGCCACAGTTAAAATATCTGATCTCTAATTATTTCCAGTAAAGCGGCAGGCAAGGTTACATTGACTATATACCAGTATATACCAGTATTCTGGTAGGGTTGGCTTAAATATCAAGTAATTTTATTATCAAAAGGTTAACAGGCACAGAGAATGTTATCATATAATCCCACTCACACATTCCATTTTTTAAATAGTTAGGATTTTTGCCTCCTCACTATTTCAGTTTGAGAGGCTCTTCAAGAACATCATTCCTCAGATGATGAGCACCATTCCAGTACTGACAATCTAAGTGTATTTAAGGGACCTCTTGTATCCTTTTGATTTTAAGCCACTATTGACCTTGAGTTAAAATAGATTGGATGTAATCCTCAGCCTCGATTTCCAATAACATTTAGAAACAGTTATGGCGCTATAACTAAATGACTGAAATAGTTCTCTCATATTTGGTACCTTTTGCTGTCAACATATGAATTGGAATTTGACTGAGGTCTTCCCTTTCCTTGAAACAGTCGAGCAGAATTGAAGACAGCCACTTGTGAGGAAGGTGGAAGCTTCAGGAAGGTGAGCAATATGTAAATGCAAGAGTTTATTTTTTTCTATGTCTCTATGTTAATCCATTAAATAATTAATCTTATATAAGTGAAAACAAGCAAACAAAAATACCCAAATCTTGTTCTTTACTTGTGTAACAAATAGAAGGAGGTAGTTTATCAGGAAAAATATTTAAATATTAAAAATAGCAATAAAAAGGGCTAAATATGGAACAATACAAAGCTTTGACATAATTTTCTGGAAGTCTCACACTTAAGCAGATACATACATGAAGTGGGTGGGACAAGGCTTAGAGGTACAAAGATTACTCCTGCATTTTTTATATAGAATTAATCTGTACTGATGACATAATGGTAGCTAAGAAAAGCATTTGCTGGAGCATGACCGAGCATGTTTAAAAATCTAAAAGGAGAATTTTTAAAAAATGGGACTGTGCAGTAACAAAGGTTAACACTGAACTTTATAACTGGAAGACTCATTAATTGAAATAATGGATAAACAAAAGATAATTTAGGGTTTTCTATTGGTTAATAACTTTTTTTTTTAAAATAGCACACACAAAAAAATACAGTTCTCAGATTTTTTCTGAAATAAAGCTCACACGAAGAGAATTCTTTCTCAGCATCCCTTTGCAGTAGTTCTCCAAGCAGTTTCAAAGGTCTCAGCAATAGCTGAAGGCAAAGTTCAGTCCTTGCTGCCAGTAGCTCAAGGGCAGTGAGGTGATGACCTGCCCATTTTCTGCAGGAGAGTGCCCAGCACGAGAATTCCCAATGATCACATGGAGCAGGTGATGGAACCCGCTGGTAACCTGTGTCTCAGAACTACTATTTGCTAATTTTCTAGGGGATATGAAGCCAGAATAGGTGTGTGTCTGTTTCCTCACTGCTTATGAGGAGGAGGAAATACAAAGGAAAGAAACAAGAACTTCAAAATGATAACAAGCAGCTCTAGCAGGTAAGTGTTGTAAGAAAAGAGTGATGGATGTTGGCACAAAAATATTTCTCCAGACTAGTTTCATTGCAGTGTTCTCCCCTTAAATGAGGACCAGAAAACTTATTAAAGAAATTATTCTGTTAAAAATCAGGACTAGTGCTCCAAAGCAACAAGACCAAGCTAATGGCAGTTTGAAAATATGGGAGAAATAGTTATTTCTCAGTTATCTCAGCACTCTCCAGTAAGAGGAAAGGAAATATCTTTGCAATTCATGAGGCATAAAAAGCACCACAGTTCAACTGAAGAAAAATCTTGCAGTACTGGATGTTTGGTGAACTACAGGGAGTTCAGTAAAATAATTTTGAATTTTGAAAAATAATTTTGGGTTTTCTGTTGGGTTTTGGGGTTGCTTTTAAACTCATGAGCACATAATACCCTCAACACTGTGGCAGCTTTCTCCTGCTTATCTGGAGTGGATTTATAAAAAAGATGACTGCAAATAGAATAAAAGGTGGAAGACAAGAAAGAGCCTGCTTGCAGAGAAGGACTGGTCTCTGGTCATTTAAAGTGATGCCTTTTTGTTAATGTGTTGTAAGTGTCACCACATTTTACAGGCTTATAGAACATTGTTGTACTCTTTTTTTTTTTCCAACCTACCTAAAATGTATTTTGAAGCATGGAAAATTTTGATGAGCAGAAACGAATACATTTACAAACACAGTAACCTTACAGTATGAATTTAAAATTCAATGTGAAGAAATGTGAATAGATTTAGAACAAATAAATTGTTTTGAGCATAGAATCAGCGAAGAGAAACAAAGAAAAGAAAGCTAAGGCTGTTCAAAACTTGCCAACTCTTTGGATGCTCACATGTGCTCAGAGTTTTTAGGCCTCCTATTACAAAAAGTTCATTTGTAGGTTGGCCAGAACAGCAAAACCACTACATAAGTTGGGTACAGAAAGGAAACCATTCCAGTGATCAGCAGTGTGTGATTTAGCATTTTGAGAGTCAAAGAGGCTCTTGTGATTGCTCCTGTTTTAGGCTGTGTGTTTCAGGCCCCCTTTCATATTGTGCACAGCTGCTAGCACTTACAGTTTGGGGGTAGTGTTGACACAGGAACACAAAGGGGTTGAGATATTGCTCACTTACTACCAGGGTGGGAGGTCAGGGGGAGGACACATGGGGGTAGCAGTTTTCCAAAGCAAAATCTGCAAAACTAACTCACGACTATGGCTAAGGAATATTTTCTTCATTGCAAATTTATGATCAGGGTAGACCATGCCTCTCATTCAATGGTTCTGTAGATTCAGCTTTCTCAGGGAAACTTGCCAAGCAGTTGCAAATGTACCACACTTGGCCACAAACTGGAGCACAATCGTGGCAATGCTACTTTTGCATTCATGTAGGGTTTGGATTGCTAGTTGCAAGCATTTCCATAGACAAGAATGATTGAACTTGATATTAAAAAAAAAAAAAAAAAGAAAAAACCTTTTTAATCCTTTTTTATTTTAGACCCAGGAGTTACTGAAACTGGAAGTAGGATGTTGAATTTTTTGGTGAGTATGAAGAAGTTTACTTGGCAAAGTATCTTTTTGAGCTATAACAATAATAAAATCTTAATGTGAGATATGAAGTATTCCACAGGATATGAGAACCAGTTGCTGATGACCAGGCCAGGGCACAGTTGTGCAGATGCACAGGGCTGGAATGCTGGATCACAGGACACACAGAAACATGAACAGGATGTGCCCCCTCTGTGAGTGAGGGCTCACTTCAGTTATGCTGGTTAGGCCTGTCCAGTGATGGGTACCTGTAATATCAGACTGTAGTTAATCTGGGGGAGATAAAGAGATAACATGATTTTTAAGCTGTTGGACTGCAGGAACTTTGGCATTTTGCACATTATGCTTGGACCTGGGAGAAGTTCTCCCAGCCTTGCAACTTTGGACATTTTCACCAAATAGCCCATAAGAAAGCAAGGTGAAGCTGGTTGCACTTGGGCCGAGGTGAAAGATTGTTTTAGTAAGTTTTCTGGACTGTCTAGCCTGTAGAGAAAGACAGGTTGTTTGCAAAATTACTCAGATCAGGAATTTAACCAAACCCCCTGAAGGACCACCTTTTCAGTGGAATAATTTGCTAGAGAGAGGAAATCTAGAGAGCTTAGACATAACCTTTGCAAATATCCTCAAGAGATTTCATGCAGTGTTTGGTAGTGACCTGAAAAAATGCTATTCTCATGGATGAACTTCCTAAAAAGGAAAGAAAATATTTACTTTTATGTATAAAACCTGCAGATAAAAATCATGTTTATTTCTGCAAGAGTTAAAGCACTCCAGTAAAAAGGACTCTTAGCTGTACTCTGCATAATGCTTCCAAGCATGACTTGACAATCCTAGGAGAAAGAAAAGCAGAACTCCTTTGAGGAGTCCAATAAAATGCTGATACACACATATAAGAAGTAATGGATGGGATACCTTGAGTCCCTAGACTTTATTAGGAGTTGTTCATAAGGAATAGATGATGTGATAACAAGGATTTCAGTAAAATTGCCTCAATATAATGATTGTATGATGTGCTGACTAAGAAAGACTTTGAAGCAAGAAGCAAAGAAACAATTTCCATCTGTTCAAAACTGTTGAACATTCTTTATAAATACAGGATTAAAGGAAAAAAACACCTGATTTCAGCATCTGTTTCTTTTCAAATGGAAACAAATGGAGGTTAGTAAACTTTTCGTTGTTGGAGTGGTTTTTGTGGGGTTTTTTGGTTGTATTTTTTTTTCAAAACTGAGGTTAAAAAATGGGGCAATAGTATGTCCAAGTAACAACTTGGAATTGTGTTCAAAGAGAAAGAATTTTAATTCCTATCCAAAACACGTGTTTTCCTGTAAAAGTCAGAAGATGTGAAAAAAACCTTAAAACTTCGAATCTAAAGAAATGTTGTATAAAATGAACAAGTTGGTTGTCTTTAACTGGCAAACAAAATTGCCTGTAAATTCCAGGATGTTCTTACAGTGTGTGATAGTCACTGCAAAGAGCTGCAGTTCACCTGATCACTATGATACAGGTGAGATCTTCACAAATACTTTCTCCTCCAGCTTTATTTCTTTGCAAATTCTATATACCGTAAATTTTTGTTAATGTTTAGATTATGGTAACTGTTATGTTAATGCTAAACTATGCCACTAAATTAGTTAATTTTACTGCTTGCTGAAAATTGAATGGCTGGGGTTGAAAAAGTAGGAAAACCTTTTTTACTTGAGGTATCTTGCTGATTCTAATCACCATCAGAATTCCCCCTTTAACCAGCAGGATTCCAACCAGCCTGCATTGTCACTGTCAGAGTGCAAACCATCCGTCTCAAGATGTTTAAGCCTTGACATGTAAAGTGCCTGACTGGACTTTCTCTCCATTCTGCAAAGCACCCAGGGAAGTGCTGCTGTATAAATGGATTCATAAAAGTCTCATGAGCAAGGCCAGTCCTTGACTTTGTCTTTTCTTTCATTTCTTCTCATGACCTGTTGTCTTGAATTGCTAACCTGTCAAGTTCAATTTGAGTTGTTGCAGCTTAAATGTTTACTAGATAAGCTGGTACTTGCCATTATTGGCTTTTGTCCTCTGCAAGGAAATAAAACACTCAGAAATTGAGAGAGATGGGGAAACACACACAGCTTTGAAACGTTGCAGGGCAAAAGTGTTATGATGTGGAGATGTCAACCAGAATTAAAGTAGTTGCACGTTTGAGCTTGATATTGTTACTTTGAATTTATATTGATGCCAGAGTGGAAGCATAATTTTGGAATTCTTATATACTTCTCCCTCTTTTCCAGTCAAGTGTACTACAGAACAGAAGTTTGACTGTAATTGACATTTTCTGGTTAAATGCATATACAGAAAATGAAGGAGACAAAGGTTTACAATGGCTGAAGCCACAAGCCATTTGTGTCATGGCAGATACCATGTAAAATGTGTACATTTTCAGCCATGCTTGTCAGCAAACAGAAGTAAGTTCTGGTTTTAATACAGAAAGAAGATCACACTTACGAAAGACAAGAAACTTGGTAATGGTGAGATGGGTAAAGTTGTAGGTTAACTTCACACAAGGTGTTAGGGAGTCCCCACTGCTTCAGGGTTTTTAAAATTATTCCAAATATGATGCATGTTCTCTGGCATAATCTGGGACAGACAAGGCTGAACAATGAATGACTAAAGCTCCTACCCTATCTCAGTACTTAATATCTACAGTATGACCTGTAATAATCACTGATATTAACAATTTTGAGCAACTGTGACAATTTCTTAAAAATCTCTGTTGTGATCCAAAAGAGATTTTGTTGCTTTTTACATGGGACCAATCAACAAGAGTAGTTGTAATGTTCCCTTAACTTTCTAGTGATTCATTTGTGTACTCCAAAAAAAAGTCAGTATTGAGTTTAAGGGCCTGAACACAGGAAGAGATGCTGCTCTGCAGTAAGGTGTGTTCTTGGCAAATGGAGGCAATCAGACTGCAGTGCCCTGCTGGGGCCTAAGTGAGATGTGGTAACTACTCTTATATAAATTCATGCCCAAGTTTACTAAGTGGTGGTTTTCTTGTGCAAGAATCTACTTTTCATTGCTGTAGTCCATCTAAGCAGATGACTAGTTGTATTGAATAGCTATTTTTGTCAATTGCTATTTTTTAACTTGGAATAACTTGATTTTTAAAAGTAAAAATGTTTTGCTTAGTAGTAAAATTTTACAATTGTACTTCAGTACAAGGCACAGTTGTTTTTTTTTTTTAATTACATTGTGCACTATCAAGCACTTGTATTGCCACTGAGTAGAATGATAGCTTTAGAAGTATTTGACTTTTTCTGTGCTTTTACAGTTGCATGTTTAACGAGGTCTGACATTATCTATCCAACAATTTTGTATCTTCATTTTGATAATCGTTGTACAATTAATAAGGTCCCATGATAAGCCCAGTGAAGTTGCACTGAAGCTGTACTAAGCTGTAACTGCCATTTTTCATGAGAAAGCTTAGCTATAAAATATAATATGACTTGCCTGAAGCCACACAGCAGCAAATCTTTAAGAAAGCCAGAGTGGGTTTGGATTTATTCTTTGTATCTTTTATTTTAAATATAAGATATATTTCTTCTTCCAAATAAGGTAAGACATGCAGGGAGGAATTATCATGGTTGTATACCCAGGAAGAATTAGATTATGCAGTAGTGTGCATTAGCATATATGTTTGCACTTGCAAGTTAAGATCAGTCATCAAAAATTTCATCTTAAATGAAAATTTTAATAAGTGTGTGCATTTGAACAACTATACAGCTTTATTATCCAAACTGTGGCTTTCTCTAAAAATGCATATATATGCATCTACTTGAAGGATTTCTAATATAGCTATATTAAAATTCTTACTATCAATAAAAAAAAATCTGTGGAGCAACAAATGATTTTTCCATATGCAAAAATCTTTAGAAATGTGTGGTCTGAAAATGAGACATTTCCAAATAAAATTGAGCTATGCAGAAGAAATTGAGGGAAAAGTCCTTAAGGTGACTTTTAAATGAAAATGAAATGTCTTTTAGTAAGTTTCAGAGGTACAATATTACAGACTAGTAGAATTGTATCTCATTAATTTCAAACACAGATTTTATGTGAGGCTATTTGATTATAATTTGATTATCTGACCCTGTAATTAAAGTTTATTGCCAATTTCAAAGCTTATGTGTAAAATGAACTGGTTTTCTTCAAAGCAATATACAATCCATTGGACTCATTGACTTCTAGTTTTGCATTTAAATCGAAAAGTCTGTTATAACATGACAAACAGGTTCAGTTTTTGATCATTAATCCTGCTAAGCAATATTCATAAATTCAATTTTGAATCAGTTGGAATACTTTTCTTTTATTAGTTTCTGTGTTATTAAATGAGATTGTTTCTGACTAATATATTTCTGGACTCAAACTGTAGCTCCAAGCTGTTATTCAAATCAAATAACATGCCCCTTACTTGTGCCTAGCACTAATAAATGCCAACTTGTGATACATTTGCTGGAGACTGTCACGAATATTAAAGGAGGCAATAATGCCACTAATGTCTCATAAGTAAGCTTATTTTTCTAAAGGGCTGAAATCAGTCATCCTACTGAGGGGGGCAAAGGGGGAAGAGCCTTTAAGACTTAAAGCCCAAAGCATTATTTTACTCAGCTAAACATTATTATTGAGGAGGTAAATGACCAAGAAATTACCACTGCAGAGGATGAAAAATACAACATGTAACTTCTGGTGCCACCCTGAGCAACACAAATGCATCCACTGGCTAAGCATATGCTGGGTTTAGTAGACTTGCATGTTCATTGGTTTGGAGGCATGTTTTCCTCCTTCTGAGGGTTTGAATTAAAGGAAGGGAAAAAAAAATCCAACACCCTTTTGCTGTTATTGTCAACCACCTACTTCAGTTCTTTTGAGAAATTACTGGTAATAGTCAGGGGGGGTTGGTACAGAACACGAGTGTAATATGTTGACATGGAATTATCTAAACAGGATTTACTTGTCTAAGTTGTCATCCCACAAGCTGGGCAATTTGTGAAGGAGTTTATTGGGTGGAGCTGGGAGTGTGACCGTGCCTGAGAGACAGCACGGGTCCTACCTGTGTCCCACATGCATACAAGGGCAATGCTGAGATTCAGACACAATCCTTTTGATTTCTCTTTTCTCAGAATATCCCCACCCCACTCCTTCCACTCCTTTTTTTTTTTTTTTTTTTTTCTGGAGGTAGAATACTGGTCATGAGTGTCCATTCTAGGACTCTATGTACTCTTTAATTAAACTTTGAGCTACATATTTATCCCTTTGTTCCTCTAGTTTTTTCCCCCAAAATATTTACAATTTAATTTAAAAAGAGGCAGTTGTGGTTTGTATTTTGTGCAATTGGGTTCTTACCTTTCCTACTTTATCAAAAGTTATGTGTAATAACCTTGTATTTTCTTTTCAAAAATAATAATATAGAAAAATCTCATGCTTATTAAAGTTCAATAGTGTCAGTAACACAGAATGTACCAAAATAAATGATAGCTTCTAGGAGAGTGACTAATGTATTTGGTTAGGGTTGAGGGAGTTTTCTTTAAATGATGATTCTTACATTCAAGATATTTATTTTAATGGGGATGGACCGACAATCTGAAGGTTTGTTTTGGACTGCCTTTATCTGTACAAACTGCTGCGTGTTGTGCAGGGTGTGCTGCAGCAGGATTTGGTTTCCCAGGGGGGTGTGAGCTCCGTTGCAGCAAGGAGCTCTCCTGGCTGGGCTGGCTGTGCTGCTCAGGGCTTGCCCTGCCTGCAGCCCTGCCACCCTCCCGGGCTGGGACTGTCCCAGCTCAGCAGCTCCTGGCTCAGCCAGGCAACAGGGGAGAGCCAGGAGGCAGCATCACTTCACCCCTGAGCTAGCAGGGAACCCCTGACACAGCACTCCCCCCTTTTCTCCAGTTTTTCGTGGAAAACAGAAACTAATAATGACTTATTATCGTTAGAGATATTACTGAACTCTCAGGAGCTGAGGCAGAGCTGCAATTCACAGAACAGATGAACACTACTTGCCTAAAGTGTAATTTAACTGGTTTTTGTTTGGTGTTTTTATTTAAATTCTAAATTGTTGTCTACTTTAACAAATACTGTGATCCTCCCCACAGAGGGATTTGTGTCAGTGCCTCCTCTGTCTAATATCTCATTATTTCTGAAGTGCAGGGGAAGATTTGGTTTGAATGCTTCTATGTTATTTTTTCAATGGCAATTTTTTTGTTATTATAGACATAATTCTTAGTTCTCACAATGAATACAGCAAGGTGACAGACTGTCATAATAATGCAGATTATGACTGATAGGATGTGATCCTAAGCTTGGATAGTATGATGCATAAATGACTGGAAATGTATTTATATTTCCATCTTCTTGTGACCAACATTAGTCCACAAACTGTGAGTGAAAACAGCCTCAGCCTGCATGGTAAGAAAAGCCATTCAAAAATGACTTTGGTATCTAATTATCTTATCTACATAACAGTAGCCAAGTTCTCCCATCTACTTCAGAACTGTCATGTGCTGCCCTGCTTTGATATCACCAGAGAAGCTGAATCCAGACCAAGATTTAGTGGCCAAATCCAGTTCAACATGTAGATTTCTCTAACAACAATTTAGTATTTCTTTTCTCACTACACTTTCTTTCAGACTTTTTAATTAAAATTAAGTTATTTTGGATACAATCTAGCGCAGTTAATTTTATTAACAGCAATAGCAAAGGCCAGTAATAGTGCACTGATTGCTTGGGATTGCTCAAGAAGCTTTGTAAGAACTCGAGAACAAAGAAAGGTTTTGCCTAAATAAAATATTAGGGATCTGGGGTCAGTTACATTGGCAAGCTGTGGTTGGATTCTGCTGTACATTTGCTGAGATATGCAGAGATCTGGGGTTTTTATCTCTAGAGCCATGAATTAGATTATAGAAATGTATAGCCAGTAACATTTTGGTTTTGCCCTCAATTGCTCACATCCTCCAGATTTTCTGGAAGAGTCAACATTTGGAATTACACTTAGCACAGGCCTGCTCTTTGATATGAACATAAATACTTCCCTAACTGATTGTGGGAATAGTTGTGTGAAAAATAACACTAATGTTAGTGTTTTCTTAAAGTAAGTGTCTACTCATCATTACTTCTTGAGCAAATCAGTTTAATTCTTTAGGAAAAAAAAGATCATTTGAAGATGTGTTTGACATTTAATAAAAAGTTTATTAGGCTTGGCTTGACTATTTAAACATTGCATATGTTGCATTCTGGTTTGAAATATTATTTTAGGGAAATATTATGATAATGGTTATTATAACATCTGGTTATCTGCCTCAAAAGACCCCTGAAAATAATTAAGAGGAAATATTTTTAGAAAATAAATGTAAAATGTTTTTTCTTATTCATATTTCAGCTTTGTAAATATTTCTTTTCCAGTCCTAGAAAATTTTTGATCCTCATAAATTTTGTGCTAAAAGAGTAAGATAGATGAGATTGTAATGATACAAAGAAAGTCAGGTCAGTGAAAGCTACTGGCTGCACACTTCAAGGATGTGAGTGTTTCAGATTATGCTCTAAATTTTGTCTTCTGTTCGTTTGTTAGAGTTTTTTCCCTTTTCTTTCCTTGCAGGATGGTCAACCTTACTACACTTGAGAATCAATTCTGGCTCCACAAAAGCAAGGAATGAAGACTCCCCAAAGGAATACCTGACATTTGCATACCCCTAACAGCAGGATTGCAAAGCTAGTCAACTTTTTAAAGAGCCCAGGAGTCATGACAAGGTTAATGTCTGGTTTTGCTTAATTTATCCACTTGCCTATCCATATTCATTCTGCATAGAATTTACAGACATATGATTTTTTGAAATAAAATGAAATTGTTTTCTCGCAGTGAACAAACTGCCTTCTGCAAGTGTTACCTTCTGCAAAATGCTCAGCTTTACACTATAATCACAGATTTTTTTTTTTTTAGGGGATCATAATATTTTTACAAAGAAATAAGGCTTACATAGAATTCATTCATCCTCTCTGTCCTACTTTTCTGACTGAACAAACTTTGGGAACTTTCCCTTTCTACATTTTCAGAAAAATGAGGGTGCTGTGTGTGCATTACTTAAATCTTGAATTGAAGACGTGCACGCCCAGCATTTCCCTGACAATCTCTTAAAGATGCCTGAAGGTTAAGGAGGGCCATGTGCAGATCCAGCCATGCACTAAAAATGGAAGATGCTTCACCACTCTGAACAAACGGGGTTCTATCTGAAATGTGATGGAAGTGACAAATATAAATACTAAAACCTTCAATTTTATACTAATTTGGTTTTTTGCAATGATTGGCAGAATTTTGAAACTCTTTTGTACTCTAGTTTAATATCTCTTCACACTCTGGTGGCAACAAGAGAACATATTGGTATGATGTTTTAATAAATTTCCATGCTTTAATATTCTATAATAACTTTAAGTAATTTTTTGGCATGCAATTAGCAGTATCCCAGTAAAATGGACAAAAATTAACACTGTGTCCTCAAATCCATTCTCTATAGTCTCAGCAAACATCACTGTGTCAGTTAGCTTTGAAAACATGATTAACATTTTTGTTTCTAATGGCGTTAGGTTCTAAATTGTCTCTTTAAAGATCTTTTTCTCTTAAAAGAAATTTTGCATTTTACAACATAACATACACTATTTTGGAAGTGACAGCAATAATATGACTATAATTTACATCAGAAGGTTCACAAGTAATTTAGGATAAATCCTGAAATTGTTTTATGTAGTTAATATTTAGTTTAAATATCAATTACTTTACTTCATATTTAAAACTTAGACTTTAAAAATTAATTTAATTGTAAATTCTCAGACTTTCTTCTATAGGAAAAGTTTAGTTTTAGGATGAAATGGTTTAGACTTCAATAAATTTGTTTAGATACTTGTTTAATTACTTTGTAGTAAAAAATGCTGCATACCAGGGATTAAGTTTTGAAGAAAATCCAAATGTGGTAACCAGAGTATTTACTTTCATATTTAAAGACCAGAGTGCATCCAACTGAATATTAATTTGAAGAATATCAGGCACCCTGAAATTGCTAGATTGTAATATTTCTTAAACATATTTATCAGAAAGAAAAAAAAAAGTAAAAAATTACATTCAAAGTATTAAACCAGCCCCAAACCCAGAAATAACCATGTTAAAGCATAGGAAATTCTAATGCTGACAATTTTTTTCTGGTCTGTAAATAGTATCTATCTATCTATCTATCTATCTAGTATATATTTTACTTCAACCAGTGAAAATCCACCAACTGTATGAAATTTGAGTCTAATTTTCATATGAACAAAACATTATGAAATAATTTTCAGTAACTGGACTAGGTTGGTAGAGTAACTTGTTTTACTGAATACTTTAGTTCCTTTTTGTAGAAATAAGGACATCTGATGATTTTAAGCAATTAATTATAGCATTTGTTGAAGTAATTTTTATTATAACATATGGATTATATAAGAAATTATAACAAATACTAGAGCAAATGGATTTGGTACTTAATATTTTATTCTACTCTTCCCTTTTTTTTTTTTTTTTCTCAGTTCCTACGCCTTGGAAGCTCACTAGAGTTGGAGGGCTCACATCCTGGCAAATGTAAGTAAGTTATAGAGACTTCAAGTCTTTTTTTATCAGGCTACAGTTATTCTGAGCATGTCAGCTCTTGAATGCTGAAGTTTACTTGCACAGTTAAAGCACAGCACAAGAATGAGCTCAGGCTATGCAGAACCTTGCAAAGCTGATCCCTTTGAAATATGTCCAAACAGATATTCAAATCACTATTACAACATAAATCAAAAATGCTTTCCACATTTTACAGTGTGCTTCATATGACAAGAACATTTCCTCTCAGTTATGATTCTTTTTCAAGGAGTGGAAATCTTCAACTTGATGGTACTTGATGGCAAAAGAATGTTCACTGAAGTGTGGCATAACGCTGTGGCTTGTTCACATTCAAATTTGAAGTAATAAAAATATGAAGGAGTGGAGGAAAAAGATCTATTTATCACATGGTTTTTCCACTAAAACAATTTCAACTTGTAATCCCAAATTTATTCATGATGTTAGTGTCATTGCAGCACAGGAGATTTTATCCTTGCTGCTTTTCTTCCATGGGTGTTGCTGTCAAAGCTTCCCAGTCACCTTGGTTAATTCATTCCATGTGCCAAAACTAATTATCCAAAGTTCCACGCTGCAATGATGTGAAACTTTGGACCGTGTGCAGCTCTGATGTCATAAGGCAGTCATTAATGTGAGAGTGGCTTACCTGGAGGCCTGAAGGTCCATGCCAATGAATCACATTCCCATAAGAAAGGTATTGATTAAATCGTTCTGATGGCAGGCCTGTCAGAAACCTAATTGTCCACTGCAAGTACAAACGTGTAAATGGACATCCCAGCAAAAGGCAGCAATCTTTCTAAGTAACATTTTACATTTATTCAGATCATTCCACTTGTTTTCCTCCTCCTCATGCCCCCAGCCCGAGTCTGTTATTGATATAAAGGTTGAAGCTCAGGCAGCTTAACCGTTATGTGGAATGACCTTTACTTTTAATATTAATATATTATTGTAAAGTCTATGAGACTCATAAATGCAATTTTAGAATTCATATGAAATGCCATGTGCTGAACCTATTGCAACTTTTCCTCTAGTCCTGTGGCAGGTTGCAAACTATGCGAATTAATATGCATCATATTCTTTCCCCTTTATTTACTTAGAGAGGTTTGCAGAGCAACTTTATCAAGAGTAACATTATCAAGAGCTTTCCTGCAAGCTTCTTTATCATATTCACATCCGTGTCTGCTCGACACTTGTCACTGTCAATCAAATGGCAATAATACGCAGATGATTTGCTCATTTGGTTTAATAAAATCTCTCTGCTTATTTGCACTGCAGTCATTATGCCACATAATTGCTCCGCCGCCGAGGTGAAAGGCAGCCAGTTGCCTGGGGGATAAGAAGAGACTATTGCTATATGAAGGATTTGTTTCTTTGCCTCTGTCTCTCCCTAGTCACTCATATCCCTAAAATTAATATTGTATTTGAATCCAGTCCTGCTATTCTTATGCAGGCTAACATTGTTATTACTTATTATTTGGATGTGAAGTCATTTATTTTTAGTTTTGATGTCCAGGCTGTCAAGCTAAATTTCATTGTGTACTGCCACATACGATTTTTAACTGCCATTTAAACTTGATTCAAAATCCAAATTATGAAGAGAACACGTTCAAAGGAATGGGCTGACAGGAAGTATAGCTACAATTTTTATTTCCCAGGAAATCAAAGTATAGATCTTGTTATTGTTCTGTGGTGGAGATATGTGCAGTTTTCATACTTCATAATCTTTTTTGTATTGGCTGGACACTGTGATTCAGAAACAGAAAAAGGGGGGCTACTTATGCATATGAGCAACCCTTAAGGTGCAAAACAAAGGCATTCACTTCCAGAAATAATATAGCACAGAACTAGCTCAACTGACTGTTGTAAATTCCTGAATGATTTGTACTCCATTTTCCAGTAGATTCTACTATGACGGATGGTGGAAGTAAAAATGAGGAATCTATCCCTGTAACACAAACCTTGGCTCCTTCACTGCACAGTTAATAAATCAGTCACTGCCATGTGATAATAATTACCAGCCCATACTTTTGGGGTGATTCCACCTCAGTGGCATACTCGTTAGGAGCCTGAAGTACTTCATATTTAAATGTATTCCAAAGAGCAAGTGCTTAGTGTTTCTTTTAAAGAAAATTAAAACCTAGGCTAAAATGTCATGAGAGACTATGTCTGTGTTCAGCTTTCCTATTTTTATTCAAAGGCCCACATTGAGCTTAACTGGGACTCTGTTGGTAGGCCAGAGGAAGTGCTAATGCTTTAAAGCTGTTGACCTTGAGCATACATTTTTATTTGTACAAACTCAATCTAATGGTATTCAGATATAGAAAGAGAGAATGATGAGCCGTAATATTAACATAGGGATAGTTAATAGGGAGCTCATTAATTCACAGAAGTCTCAAAAAGGGGTAATAAGTCACCTCCAGCCTTTCTGGTAGGCCATTACAGTTCATCCAGTCAATGTGATACTGAACCCAAGTAGCAAGATTTAAAAAAGTATTATACTGTGAGATTTCCAAGCTCACTTTGTAGAAATCAAGAGATATAACTCCATTCAGTAGCTAAAGTCGTTAATCATTCTCACTATTAAAATATTTACTGAATGTGTTATTTGAAATTAGTTCCTGTTATGGCTTTCCACGCTAGATTAAAGATATTTATCTCCCAGAATTTTTGCTCTTTTTTTATTGTCTTGTAATTGAGTTCTTTCTCAGTAGTGTTTAGCAAAATTAATAGATCCCTTAACATATCCCTAGTCTCTCCACCAGCTTTCTATGTGTACAGGGCTCTTTGCTTTTCTCACAGGTAAGTAATGACATCAGTTATCTAAGCAGTGTTTTGTATAAAGTTAACCTCTTTTCCAGGGGACAAGGACTCATAGGTGTTGTAATGAGCAGCAAATATTGAGCTTTTTTAGTTCTGTTTTGGTTGGGTTTTTTTTTTAATTATAAGAAAGGACTGCATTTATATGTTTTCATTTAGTATTTGGATTTGGTTTTTTGAGCATATCTGTGAAGCAGTTATGATCATCCATTAGCTACATATCTTGATTATTATTGACCACTGCGAACAGATTAAACATTTCTATTATCCAAGTATGCTTGTAAATTATTTCTTAGGGAAAAATGTGTTAGGTCTGTTACCAACCCATGATCTGAAACATTCTAGATGTGCCAGTGTGTGCAGTGGAGTCCAGCTGGGCTGGTGCTCAGCCCCAGCCATGCCATGTGGGTTCTGGATATCAGAAGCACACTCCAGCCAGGTGCCACAGCAAGGCTTGCCTAGGCTGCTTCTGCTTCATCAGTGATCTCACATTCCACACAGCAGTGCAGATTTATTCTCACTCAGGACTCTGATTATCCTTCCTGAATAACAAGATGTTCAGCAAAAGAAATTGGTAAAAGCACCTGCATTTCGGGTTAAACACCCATAGCTGGAGATTGAGCAGGAAAGAGAGATGAGAGCTTTTTCTCTTAATTTTGAGACAACTAAAGATCTTTCCAGCAGTCTGTATAGCTGTTACAATTTACACAGTATTTTTTTCTGTAGAAAACAGTATTCCCATATTTCCCATCCTGTCCTCTTCCATAATTTACCTCTGCTTTCATATTGTGTTCTGCTCCAAATAGCTGTGCACTGCAGACAGGTCATGAAGCTTGAGGTGCTGTGAAGGAGATCTTGTGAAGTAGTGAACAGGTTGGTCTGAAAGGTTTTAGTGTCTCTCCATCTTTGGAGATACTGAAACCACAGCTGGATGTGATCCTGAGCAGTCTGCTCCAGATAGCCCTGAGCAGGGGAACTGGACCACACAGTCTCCAGAGAACCATTCCAAACTCATCCTTCCTGTAATTCAAGGATGCAGAAGTACCATATGACTTTAAAGAGGTTTTTATATAAAGGGTATAAACATAGAAAATTATCTATTGTCGTTGTTTGGGAGGAAATAATATTACAGTGAAATCAAATCATTAATCAGCATTACCATTTATAAAGAACTTTTTTTCCCTTATCACGTGTCTGTGGAGAGAGTTGTTTGTTTGTTTCTGGTGATTAGGGATTTTTTTGTTTGTTGGCTTTTTGTTTTTGTTGTTGTTTTGTTTTGTGTTGGGTATTTTTGGTTGTTTCTTTTTTTTTTTTTTTCTTTTTTTTTTTTTTTTTTTTTTTTTTTTTGGTGGAGTGAGGTAAAAAAAGCACATCTACTTAGCTAATTTTAGGCCATACTAAAGCCACAGAAAACTTCAACAACATGCCCTAAAGATTGCTTTGAAAAAAAATCCTTATTTCAGATTAATCACAAAAACTTTCAGAGAGGAAGGAAGGAGAGTTTCATTTTCCTGTCTTCATGGTGGGTTTTGATCATTCCTAATCTCTAATATTCAAAATATCTTAATTTTAAACATGTTTATTTGGCCATGGTGGCTGATTTGGTTCTGTAAATGTAATTGCAAGGAAGAAATGTTAAGTATTGTGTGCGTGATGGTTTTCCCACATGGAAGTTCAGCTGCTGTGTTGCTTTTGTCTGGATGTTGGCTCGTGTTCTCCTTTCTGTACACAAGCCATTGTATGTTCCTTTCCAAGAGCATCCTTATGTGATTTACAACAGGAAGTAGCAACAATTATAAAACAAAAATGTTGCCTGTATTTTTTGTGGATATATTTTAGTTTCTGACAAATTAGCATATTGAATTATGCATTGCAGTAGGAAAAATAGTATTAGTTTATTTAAGAATATAATGCTTGTCTTGGTGTGCAGCTGCCATAATTACTTAAGAAAGGTATTGAAGTAGCACTCTGTGCATTTACATACACAGACTTGTGCATGCACAGACATACACACTGAGGCTGTCATAAATTAAAGAAATTGGGGAGTTTCTGTCCAGCTCAAATACTCAAACCACATGCCTGTGTTCAAAACTTTGGTGAGCACGATTTCAGAAAGACTGAAAAGAAAAATTAATTTATAATTCTATAATTAAATCATGAAAATTAATTAAATTGTGACAGTAGTTCTTTGCTTGACTATTGAATAAGTTACTTGACATCTTTCAGCAATATTCTTGGCTTTAAATTTGAACCAATATATAAAATAACATAGAAAATACTACACTAGGGAACGTTCTCTCCAGGATTTTCATAAAAGAGAGAAATCTAATATTATACCCTAGTATTAATTAACGTTAGATTTACTATCTGAAAGAAGGTATTTAAAATTCTGCAAAATGAGACATTTATCTTTTTATAGTCTCTTTCTCATAATCTTCATTTTCCAAAGGCATTAAGGGACCTTATGTTTGCAAAGTGGAAATTATTAGGGATAATTAAGATGAAAGTTTTATTTGACAGAAGAATTCTCATGATGTTTGGAAAGACTCAGTTTAAATCTAATCTCAGTTCACACTGTTGCTTTTTAGAATGAAATGCTGTGTAATAAAACCACAAACAGCCAAGCCAGATTGCAAAATTGTATAGACACTATTTGTGTTCCTTAAAAAGGAAGAAAAATTATACCTCCCAGCCTCTTGTGGATTTAGTAACTGACAAATGTATAGAAGATAAGATTGAATTAAATTATTACTTTGAGGAAACAGATACAACTGAATGGGAGATACAAAATTATACTAATTTACAAAGAAAAGGTTGCAGATGGCATAGAAAAGATATCAAAATTCAGGTAAAAAATAAACCACTTGAAATAGATGGGGACAGAGATGTTCTATGGAAGATTTTTTCTGCCAACCTAAGTTCTCATTCAGAGAGGAAATACCTCAACTGAAATCTTGTTGAAATTAACAGGAATTTGTTGATTTTTAAAATTGGTCTGTTATGTCCCTAAAACATTAATTTGTGACTAGTCAAACTGGTTGTGAATAGTCCAAACTGGGAGGCAGACTGAGGTTCCTGTATCCTGGCTATGATGCAGTAGAAGCCAACAGCAACCTCATTTGACTTGAAATTGCTTCCTACTGAGCAAATACTTGATTTTCAATCTACCTCATTTTTTCTGAGGTTCTTCAGCTATAACTGGATAGCCAGATCCTGAGTCTATTTGCATTTCTAAGACAGTCAGTTATCTGAGTCAGTGTTCTTGCTCCTCTGCTGCTCATTGAAGGAATCCATTTGCAGTGGAACCCAAATGTTGCTCTGTTTTCTGCACTACCCAGCTTGTGTTCAGCTTGTATTGCCTAAAAATTTGAGAACAAATCTGAGACATAACCAGGTCCTATCTGCTTGTTTCCAGGGAAAGAATGACCCTAGCACATTGACATCTGCCCCAGGTGCCAGCTGTGCAACCTGTGGGAAGATGCTCAGCTGCTGGTCTTTCTTTTTTCCCCTGTCTGTTCAGTCTAGCCCTAGAAAGGCCTAACATAGAAAATGTTTTCTTTATATGCAATCTTCTAAATATATACCATCCACTACACTGTTTAGTTTGAGCCAGAAATGTATATACAGAATATAGAACTGAAAAAAAACCCAAACCTGTGCGTGAGGGAGAAGGGTGTTTGTAGTTTCCATTCAGCCCTTTATGTTTGCCAACATAACTCCTCTGCTCCCAGTTATAAACTGTGAGTCAGTAGCATCAGCTACAGTTTCTGTTTGGAGAGATGGAGGGAAGGCAAAGTGTCTTTTTCACAAGCTTTTCCTTCATTGGAATACCGAGGTCACCAAGGTTAGACTGCATGGCAGGGCAGCTGGGGATGGGGACTGTGTCACCGAGGGGTGCAGCAGCCCTAGAGACAGGATGGTATGGCAGGGCTTGGAAGTGTGGGCTAGAAGGTGCTGCTCAGTGGCAACCTTTTATTTAAGATCAACATAATCTGTGCTTGGAACTTTATTAACTGAGCTACAACCCTTGGTAGCTGTTCCCTACTGAACGTGAAAACTTCCTTTGCATATTCACCCTCTCTCTCCCCAGTCTTTACTCTTCATATCCAGTTCTTTGATCAGTCATCTGCTAAGTTTTTTAAATATTCAGCTTTTTAAAATTACCAACCACTTACCTACCTGCTTAATATGTCACTTTACCAGGAAAGTAATAAGATGATGAAAGGAGGAAAGTGACTTTTGTGTAGAAATATGGCTCAAGGTGTGAGTGGAGAAAAGAATAGTCCTACTTTATTATGTCTTATCATCTCTGAATTTATGTAGTTATTTTTCAGTCAACAAATTAACTGTGATTTTCCATCTGAAAATTATGAATTAGTTTTTGTCTGCCTTTCACTCATCATATCATACCACTACAGCAAACACTGGAGTTCATAATGATATTGTGGAAACTGCTGATCAAAGCTTGTTTACATGGACTGTGTTCACTGATTTGCCAAAGTTGTCTCATACAGATGCACTTTAATAACTATTCTCTGCAGAACTGATTTTTCAAAAAGATTATTCATTCTGATTACTCTGTAATCTTAGTTATCCTTAAGAGTGTGGGATTACATACATTTTTGTTCAAAAGTTTATTTTATGCTATTATGATTCAAAATGTTCCATGAAAGGAAGATATTGAGAAAAAAATTCAACCCTTATTCATAAGGAAATATTAATTACAGCTGTAAGTCTAGTTATTCTGAATAACAGCTTATAAAATGTTCTCAATTAATGGTTGTGAAAATTCTAAAAGGAGGAATTTTAATTCACCAGTCGACAGTCAAAGGGTAGGAATTAAATATAGAGGCTTTTATCCTGACAATGTCTCTAATACAAATATGTTGTGTGGATACATTGTTTTAAGATTAATTTTACATTTTAGCACTTAAAAACAAGAGTTGTATGATCTTGATAGCTAAGGAACGTATTTTCAAAATGTGTGACTAATAAAGTGAGTGCATCTCATCCACCTATCTTTCCTGGGATGTTTTACCTAGAAGCAAGCATTTCCATAAGAAGAAAACCAGTGCAATTGGGATCTAAGTCTTCCTTTGGGATTTATTCTGACATTATATGCCTCTAGTCAGATTCAAGTGTTCAACTTCTTAAAAAAATAGTGATAAACTAGTCTTTTCTCTCCTCATAATAGGAAATTACTTTCAAAATCATACTGTGCAGAACCAAAATTCATCTTAGAACTGTAATTCTCACCATTCAAATAAGAGCTATTAGGAAAGCAAATACAAAGGAATAAAAGAGTACAGCAAGTCAGTTTTACAAGTTTCATGGTTCTGAATTCTGCACAGTTGGACTCACAGTAACTGAGGTTTCTAGTTCATAAATTAAGGAATCTGAAATACATTCAGATTTAAATGTTTAATGTATTTTTTCCTCAGTGCAAGACATGTTGAAGAAAGTGTACTTTGAAGGCTATGATCTGATCTTTAATTAGTCATTGATAGGAGCTTCTGCTAGTCAGGAACCATTAATACAGTCAATCTCTCATGTTGTGAAATATACTGACAGCCATGCAAATGCAGAAGTGTCTGAATATTATACACAAATGTATTCTTTTTATATTAAGTGAGTCTAAGAAGACAGGAGGCTTTCTATGGGGAATAAATAAATTTAATATTTTGTCCTTGTTGTAATAGTTTCCTGCTGACTGAGCAGAGACCAACAGTAGGTCTTGTGAGTCTACCCTAAGAACTAAGACAAATTTTGATGATGCAGTTAGTACTGTTCCATCTTACCTCTTCCTCAGGGAAAATAGATACGCAGTCAAAATCATTTTTATATTGGTGCAGCTATAGCTACATCCATTCTAGAAATTTCATTGTAATAAAAAAAATAGGAAAAATAAGTACATCGTCTTGAATCAACACTACTAGGAGAAAAAGTTTCCATCTTTATGCTTGTTTATGAGAAAATAGAGATAGACACTGTTAGGTGTAAACTACAAGAGGGGTTTGTGTTTGATTTGCTGTTAGTTTCAAACAGTGTTCCTTAAAAAAAAAAATAAAAAGCTTCTAATTAATGTTTTCTTTCTTACACTTTGTTAACTTGATTTCAAATCCAAACTGAGCAATGAGCCAAAGCAGCTGAACCCCAGCACAGGTGGCAGGAATCTGGGCAGCATCTTCTGTCAAGCCATGAAGGCCTGGCTGGGAATCCACATTTCAGGCAATGAGTTTCAGGAAGGCTTTCCCAAAGCAAATGCCTCTCTGGCACTGCCACTGAAAGGTCAGAGCCATGCAATAGCTGCAGCCTTACCAGCAGGTGTCTATTCCAAACACTTTGTTTAATTATTGTTTGCACTATTGTCCTTCAGAATGAGAGGAGAACTGTGACCTGATGTCTTCCTCCCTATGGATAACTTGCACTGCTGTGCAGTGTAAATCACCTCCTTCCAGCCACTGCTTCCTAGATACATTTAAATTGAAAACACCCATTTTAAAATACTCTTTGTAGGTTTTTCAACATATTTTCTCTAAAATAATTGATAATTTCTCTCTCCTTGTTTCCTGAAAGGATATGTCTTCCTATTAGCAATTATGCAAATACAGACTAGTATGGAGAAATTGAAAACAATCTCTTTATGAAACAACACACCATTTTCACTAAGGTAAAAAAAGAAACAAAAATCTAAACTGTTTACTTGGCTGCTTTTATTTTTACTTAGATTGCTTTATAAAGTGCTGATAGTATGTTATTTGTAGTATACAAATCACAAAGGAATTGAGCTTGAAAGTACAAAAAAAATGTTCAGGGTTTTAACTATGTTTGTAATTCTGCTTTTTAGCTTTGAAAAAAAATTAAATGCCATCTTTCACCTTTACATTGCAGGAAGAAAAAGACCTGTTAATATTAGTAATTATCAAGTAAGGTTATGTCGGTTATTTGTCAAAGTTCTTTTATCCTGGGGACATCAGTGGGAGGTGATGAGGAGCAGAGCTGGTCCTTCATGCCGCAGCACACGCTGCGTTCCCGGCAGGGAGGTGTTCCTGTCCCGTACCTGCCCAGGGACTGCGCTGTGTGACTAGAGCAGCTGCACGACACCATCTAGCGGTGCCGAACCCGAGATTATCACACACTTTATCTTTCCTCCTCTCTTTTTAGATCAGATTTTTTCTCAAAACCACAGCCACCACAAGGGGAACTTCTGGTCTGTTCAGAACTATCCAGAGTGTTCCCACACTGAACAATTAAGCATCACATTGACCATAGCACCCTTCCTTCTTCCACAAAGGCACAGGAAGGTGCTTGGCAACTTTGGAGTTTGGATTATGGGTATATATGGGTTTGGGATATGAACATAGGTATTGCAGAAAAATTCCTTACAGTATTTAGTGTTCTAAAATGAAACAGAGTATCTAAAAGTAAGAAAAAGAGTATCTAAAGGTTATGCAGACATGTATTAAACATACAATGCTTGCTACAGGTACCACCCATAGTGAAAAAAATCTTTCATGAGATAAATAATACACAAAAAACATTCTAGGCCTGATTAATCTCTTATACTGGTCAAAATACAAGGATTTGTTAAGTAGAATTATTTCACATTTGGTATGACTAGGAAGGGAATCTAAAAAGCATTTTAGAAAATTTGACAAAGGCTTTTTTCTTATCAGAATCTTATTCCTCTAGTTAGCAAAATAGGAAACTTTGGATTATGGTGGGATTTGGAGAGTTAACAATGTTGTGTTCAAAGGCCTGATAAAGTATTCCTCACAATCCTTCATACCAAGGTCAAAATGTTATTCCCATTGTAATACAGTTTTGCAACATCCTGAACATGTACAGTCAATACAAAAATGTTCAAGTCACAGAATTTTGCAGGATAAGTTCTATGACATCTCCAAAGCACATAAGTGAGGATTTCATTATTCTCTTTCATTCCTCAGCAAGGACAACACCTGATACAGGAATGACATTTTGAGGAATGGTTAGGTCTGAAAAGCCCACTGATGGAGGTAACCACATTAAAAAAAAAATTCTGGACACACAACCTTCAAAGGAAAGTTGGTGGGAAGAGATTTAGAGTAGGAAAAAAAATAGATAGGAGGAAAGAGGTTAAGAAAAACAGCAGGTAACAAGTGACTGCTACTACTGCACGTAGCAGTAGAAGGCAGATAATTTAGGCTATGAGCCTAAAGGGAAGTTGTGCAGCACTTCAGTGGTGTGGGCAAGGAGTTTGCATTTGAAACACTGAAGAACAGGAAATTGCCAAAGGGTTTTAGAAATTTGAGACAGTGGTTTAGCCAGAATAATAACGTTATTAACTGACTGAAGACTTTAAAGTGGCATTTTGAGGACAGGGGCAGAGGAGAAGGTTACAATAATTGAGATAAAGCGATAACCTTAGCATGGTATTTTTGCTCATAGCTTAGGAACAAAAATAAATCCACCCTACATGCATTGATTTTTAAAATTCTCTGTAATTTTTATACTTGAGATAGCATGGATTTTGTTGTCACCTTCCAAACCTTGACAAATTACTTGAGTTTTGGTATAGCACTTTTGTAATTGTTCTACTGGGCTCAGAAATAGTCTAATTACAAACAAAAACGAATTCCTGAGGTTCGTTTTATTTTCCTCCTTTACTTCAACAGATTTTAGAGGTATATTTTGTGTGTGTATCTGTGTGTACGTATTGTTAATATAAATTTACATTGTGTTTGTATGTACCTTCTCAGCAATAGTATCAGAAACTGGCATTATTAATTTAAAAAGGAGGTTTTAAATGTGCCAGCAAATGTACTCTTGTGGCCAATAACGGCAGTGGGATCTGGGGTGCATTAGGAAGAGCATTGCCAGCAGGTCAGGGGTGATCCTGCCCCTCTGCTCAGCCCTGCTGAGGCACATCTGGAGTGCTGGGTCCAACTCTGGGCTCCTCAGCGCCAGAGTCATGGAGCTGCCGGAGCGGGTCCATCCAACAAAGACGATCAAGGGACTGGAGCATCTCTCTCTCAAGGAAAGGTGAGGGGGCCGGGGCTGTTCAGCTTTCAGAGGACATGGCTGAGAGGAACCTCCGGCTCTGCTCCTGGTGCCCAGCAATGGGACAAGAGGAAGGGCAGGAATGGTGCCCAGGAAGTTCCACCTGGACATGAGCAAGGACTGCTTTGCTGTGCAGTGCCCGAGCTCTGAACAGACTGGCCAGAGGCTGGGGAGCCTCCCTGGCTGGGACATTGCAGAGCTGTCTGGACACAGCCCTGTCCCTGTGCTCTGGGGAATTCTGCTGGAGCAGGGAGCTTGGACCAGGTGACCCACTACGGTCCCTTCAAACCTGACCCATTCTGTGATTCTATGAGGAAAACAAACAAACAAACAGTTGAAAATGTTTTTTACATGTCCATTTTTAGTAGCCTGCGAGGAGTGACGAAAGTCCATGACTGATTACGCCACCTCTAATAGGAGGCTGGAGTTCTTGGCTCATAGAAGCAGCGTTAGCTCCAAATTTTGGAGAGGCTGAGTGGAAACCTCCGGGCGGGCACACACACACACACACACACACACGGTGTTCACCGAGCTGCAGTGCTGTGCCTCTGCCCCTCGCTGTCCGGTGCGGGAACGTGTCCCCGCGGCTCTCACAGCTGTCACCGCCACAGCTCCGCCCTCCCCGCCCTTCCGCGGGCTCACCCAGCCATCCCGGCCCATGCTACCCCACTCGCTCCGCCCGACCCTCTTTCCTCAGCAGCCCCGGGGAGAAGGCCCCAGGCCCCACCCCAAGCGACCCCTAGAGCCCGCCGGCCAATGGCGTGCGTCCCCGCGCGCCCCGTTGGCCAATGAGAGCTAATTATTTCTCTAAGCTCCACCCCCGGCGTATCCAGCCAGCTGAGAGAGTGACAGGTGCACTCGAGCGACCCCATTGGTCCGTCCCCCCGAGACGGACAGCACCTTAGACCAATCGACGTGTGCGGGGCGAAACCCGCTGGGGGCGCGTCAGGGCCCTTCCCGAGCTGTGAGTGGCGGCTGCGGCCGCACCGCCCGCCCCGCGGGGCGGTCCCGGGAGCGGCGGGCCCCGATTGGCCGCGGGGGGCGGCCCGGATGTGCGGCCCGAGGGGCGGGCGGTAAATGGGGCTGTGCCGGGGGTAGCGGGAGCGGCGGCGGCAGCAGCGGTGGCGGCGGCGGGGCCTGGGCCGCGCGGAGAGCGGCGTGAGCCTCGGTGGGTAAGCGAGAGGGGCCACAGCGCCCCGCCGTGCCCGGGCTGAGCCTCCTGGGCGGAGCGGAGGCGGTGGGCGTGGGGGTCGTGTCCCCGCGGCACGGGAGGGCGGCGGGGCTGTTCTGTCGCTGAGGGGCTGCGATGTGTCTGCTCCCGCGGGGCCGTCACCCGCCGCCGGGAGGGCTGGGCGGGCGCGGCCCGTTGGGCCCGTTGGGGCTGCCCCGCGCGGGGTTCGGGAGGCACCGCAGGCTCGGGCAGCGCCGGGCGGCTGCCAGCGGGGCCCGGCCCGCCGGCTCCAGCCCTCTGTCCGTGGCTCCCCGCCCTGCGAACGGCTTCGCGCTGCGGCCTCGGCGGGAAACACCGTGGGCCCCGCTCCGGCTTCGCAGGACTGCTCTTAACCTCCCGTGACCCCCGGCTGACAGGTCCCTTTGAGCGCCCTGTGCTGGGGGCCTCGGCCGGCCAACTCCCCATATACCTTAGACTGCTGTACCTAAGAGTAGGTCTGGTTGGGATAGATTTCAGTTTCCTAGAGGACTGAACTCGTAGCAGCAGGTGTCGGTATGGAACGTGTAACCCGCCTGTGGAAGAAGAGTCGGCGAACAGGCTCGACTGGTCAGTGTTCCTGCTCACCACCCCCAGCGGCTCCCCTGTTGTCCGGCACGTTAAGGTGTGGGTGAACGAGGGCCTTGGGTCCAAAGGACGTCAGGAGCGCCTGTGCTGCGGAGAAATAAGTTCCAGTGTGAACTGACAGCTACAGTAGCTGGACAACCTCGAAATATTGTGTGTATGCAACTGTTCTCAGGTGCTCTGCTAAAGTAGCTCAGTTTGCTCTCAAATGTAGGAGTGGTTCCCTTTGATTTGTTGACGTTTCCAGAAAATCTTCAAAGAATGCTCTGTTCCAGGCTGATAAGTTTTTTTTTATATTGCTGTAGAGTGTTTGATCAAATAACTCCGTTGGTGATAGGAGAAAAGTGTGATATGTACTGCAACACTGGGTAAAATGAGACTTTTTTTATGAGAGTATCTAATGTAGAGAAGGAAAAGGTGCAAAAGCAAAGAACTTAAATATTATGGTTTTGCTAGTGATAACTTTGTTTTTTTGAAGTCTTTTAGAGTGCTGATGAAGTATCAGACGACTTCACACTTGCTCTAACTGCTGGCATGTATTGCATACCTGGCGAATGTGGGCACGAAGTTACTCCTGGCAGCAGGTGGCTTTTGGTCCCAATGTGGTGCTGTGGATAAGTTAAAAGGCCTTTCCAAGAAGCAGTATTTGAAGTAGTGTTTCTTCAGAAGTTTGTGTTTTGTCTTTGTTTAGTTGCTGTTCTGCTAAAAGGAAAGCACTAGACAAGAATGTAGCCGTGGGAGGAGGACAGCTCAGGAGGGTTGCTGTTACTTGCTATTCTTAAAGCAGGAGAAATCAGTAGAGTGTACTACTGAGTGGCACATTATCAGGCCTCTTCTGGATGAGGTACTGTGACTATTGACAGTGTGAAAGGAGAGAGAGAGAGGTGGTTTTGAATGTTTTTATTCCCTTTCAATAGAACGAGGAGAGAGTATTGGGTCATGTTGGGAAGCTGATGGTTTTAGTACTTACAGCACTGGAAGATGCCATAACGGTGGGTGCCTTGGGGTAGACATTGAGCCCTGTGTAGGAGTGAATGCCTAAACTGCCTAGAAATTCCACTTAATTGATATCAGGAGTTGGCTCTCCTTTGTCTGCTGCAGACATAGTGAGAAGTAGGATAGGCAGTCTAATGTAAATTTACTGTTACTTGGTTAATCTTTTAAATACCGATTTTATTCGTTTCTGTGATTACTGGTGGGTGGTAAATTGCAAGGTGGAGGTACTAGAGCATAAGAGTTGTGGATAAGTTTCCTCTAGAGCTAGGGTTTTCCATTTCCACACTGCATAGGAGTGAATGTGATTAGAAATAAACTCTTAAAACCTTGAAAGACTTCTTAAATGGCACTCTTGGGAAACTTGTTTCTGAGGTTCTGAGTTCTTCAATGTAAACAGTATTTTAACAGGTGTATGAGACTGGAGGCAGTTTAACAATAGATCTAGGATGATAGTGTATGTGATTTATAACTGGCAAGCAAATAGATGAAAGATGTCTCTGTAAGACAGGCTGTGGAAGTTACTCTGTAACTTAACTAGAGCTAAAATAATGTTTTATTTGCTCTTAATAGCATGTAAGTAGGCAAAGCTGGAAGTGTACTGAGATACATAGCTGCTTTCTGAAAGGTGGATCTGGTGACTGAACTGCATCTAACATCAGTTAGAAAGCTTCTAGAGAAGTTCCTGTTTCCCTGGGAATAGGTTGGGCTGTTTTTTACTTACATATGTTGTTCTTGGTCCTGCTGACTCCTTTTCTCCTATCTCCAGTTCCGGGATAATGCAGCTTGTATTACCTAGTCGTAAAAGAAACCAGCCCAAAACAAACAAACTAATCCTGCCCCAATCCCATAATCACTCCAGATTCTAGCTAATTGTCTTCCAACCTGTACCTCAACTTGCAGCACTTTTCCCTCTTGTCAGGGCTGGAGCGCTCAGGTGCTCTTTGTGCGTCAGTTCCTCCACCCTCTGCTTGCACCAGAGTTTCCCGAGGAAATGTCTCGTACCTTCCTGGCCCAGTGTCTTCCTGCCTTGCTTAGTCTGGCTGCTTTGATGGAAAAGGCCTGTGGTACACCCTCTGGCATGACTCTGCTTTCCAGACAAGAGATAGGGAAAAGTGAAAACATCATCTCCCTGCTCTCACAGGGCAGTAGCTGTGCTTTGACTTTCTCTCTTCAGTGGTGCAGAATGATGTGAAACTCTGGCTGCTTAAGAGGAAAAAATACCTGGAGGAACTTATTGTATATTGGAATGTTTGAGATGATTTTGGGTGGGTTTTCATCACTTTTCTGAAAGGTGATTGCATTTTTTTGAATGATTGGCTGCTGCATGGCCTAGAAGGCCATGATTTGATATTGATATTTCTTTTAAATATTTAGAATTCCTAGACTTTCTCTGGATAAATTGTCTGGTTTTTTATTTTTTTTTCTTCCAACAAGATTGGCATTCATTTTAATTTTGGGAAGATTTTGGTCACAATGTTTCTGCTTTCTCTATAAACTAATTGAACCAATATTGAACAGATGCTTCCTTCCTTACTGTAGTAAAATGTAATGTTGAAATAGAAACCTGTACCACTGGCTCTGTCTCTCTCATATCATGTTAGCTTTCTGGATCTGTGTTGTGCAACTTTCTATTAAAGAAACGGAGTCAAGTGCCTCAAAACCTTAGGTGATGGAGCCAAAAATGGGAGGGTGAGACGCGGAAGGAAAGTAGGAGAACTGGAGAGGAAAAAAAGAGTGGAGGCAATAGGCTGTGCTGGACAAGAAGTGCTATAGATCAGAGTTCTTGAGTAAGCAACAGCAAGACTTAAAAAAAAGAGAGAAGAAAACAAGGACATACACAGTAGATGACACTGAAACTCCAAATACTGCTGAAGTCCCTGTTATTGGGCTGCTGATCTAAAGAGCACTAAGCCTTAGTGCTCATAATGAAACCATTAAATAAGCCACAGAGAAACTTCTGTGTTCTATGGCTTTGTCTATTCCTGGTGGTGTTCCAATGCAGATGAAAACAAAATGACACATACATGATAGAAACTGAATGAAAGGATCATCTCTGTCACCAGGAATGGCAGAGAATTTCTCAAACTGGGACACTTCAGAAATATGCCAAGTCAACAGTCTGTGAGGGACAGCACTTAGCAGGGTCATGGTTCTGTCTGGTACTGGACTGAAATGGGGAGGTGATAACTTTAATATTTGCACGTGTAGAGGATCTTCCTAAACTGTGCTGAGCTAAGAGATGGTCCTTTTTTTCTTCTCATTGGCAAAATGAATATGGAATGCAGAATATAGTCTTTTTCTAGCAGAAAGAAGGCAGAGATTCACGTGCAAAAATAGACATGTTATTCTTCTGGAGCATAAAATAGAGCTTTGGCATTTTTAACTATTGTTGGTCTTACGTACATGAAGTTTTCTTCTGAAGTTACAGGAAGATAATGCTGCCTGCAGAATTAGATCTGAATCCTATTTATATATTGAGTCGTGTTTATGTGTTAAATGCGTGTTCATTCTGTGTCCTTTTAGAGTATCAATCCGAAGGGCCCGAGGACACTCTGAAGACCCCAAAAAGTTCCATCCCTTTATTTGGAATCCACGTTATGAACCCTTTCTGGAGCATGTCTACAGGTTCTGTGCGCAAGGTATTTAATGAATGGATGCCAGAATGTGTTGTCATGCGTGGGAGGGGTGGTAGCAGTGCTGGAAAAAACATCAGGTGATCTGCAAATAGTGTTTTACTGTGCATTTATCCCGAGGGTTGTGATCTCCTTCAGTAAAAGTGTAAACTGGCTTTGAGCTGTGTTAACTGGAATGTGCCTATGCATAGAGTCTACTCTAGAATTTTTTTACTTTTTTTATCTGAAGCATCTTTAAATAGGAAATTTAAAGCAAATTTGTTCAAGTGGTGGAAACACTTTTCTTATGACATTTTAGAGTCTTATATAGAGCTTAGCCATAGCACGTGCAATGAGCTTTGACAAAACTATGCCTCCATCGTTTCTACTTGAGGTTTTAGGAGTAATAAAAGCATGGGAGTTCTAGGGTTAATCACTTCCCAGGTGTTCAGTACAAGGGCAAATTATGTAACATTGATCTTGAGGTATTGTTACTGGTCCAGGTCTTGGGCCCTTCAAAATACCATAGCTTAAATCCTGCCTTTAGTCACCACACATAGCCTAAGCACAAGTCTGTAACCTGCATGTTTGTCTTGGCAGTGTATAGAATGATTTTGGGGTCTGTGAGTAGTACAGTCTTTGTTGGCAGTGGTTTATTATTTTCTTCCAAGAAAAGGTAGCAAAGGCATAAAAAGGTTCCTGTAGTAAAACTATTTAAACTTGATACACCTGCCAAGTGGTGATTTTTTCACTGTGAGAGTGAACTATAAGATCAGTTCCAAGGGGCTTGTTGATGTGTTAAACACTGACAGAAAGTGAAATACATAAAACTTTGTTTTTCCATCTCAATTTTACTACACTACTTTTAAAGAGTCTTTGAAGTCTACAGTGTAAGGATGCTTGTCAGTAGAAATGATTTATCTGGATGCACTGTGTGCTAGAAATAGATCGACTTGTAAGCTGATGTTGTATACTGTCTGGTTTCAGGTTCTAAATAAATGTAAGCCTCCTTAAGCATTTGTCCTAATCTGCAGATTTCCTATCCAGCACTGAATACTTTTGTACTTGTAGGTTGTGTTTAGTTGAACAAAAGTCTATTTAAAAATAAAATGCAAAGGGGCACCCCTCCATGCCCTTCCTCAAGCAATAGATCACCAAAACCCAAGATATGTTTCATTGGCCTAACTTGTAATTACCGTAATTTGGTTTAAACTTGTGTTAAATATGTCTGAAATGTAGCCTGTGATCTCATGGTTCTCCTTTGATTTAACAGAGATCTGACACTGAAGAGAAAGCATTGAGTGGAGAGCTTCGAACCAGTCCTCTGCGAGCCTCTGCAAAGAAACAGTTGCCTTCTATCCCAAAGAATGCTGTGCCAATAACCAAGCCTGCTTCACCTGCCACCTCCTCCCAGTCCACCAATGGAACACATGCTTCTTATGGGCCTTTTTATTTGGAGTACTCACTACTTGCAGAATTGTATGTTTTCACTTTTTTCATCTTTTTTAGGTCACTGGGCTTATGTTTCAGTGGGGAAAAAGCCCTGCCCAGTTCTTGCATGGTGTCTCTGTCATAGTCCTTGAAGGCAGTAAAACCTTGTCTGCAGAGTTCTTTTTCCTCGAGCAGCAGTCTTGATCTCTTGAGACAGAAAGGGAGAAGAAAGATGAGATTTTAAGGGGCATTTTTAGATGTCATTCTCTGAATTATTATGTTTCTTGATCTTGAAGTAAACACATTAGTAGTGTTTACCACTTAATCTAGAGTTTAGGTATCCTGACCAGTTATTCTAATGGCTTTTTGGTCAGAAATACCAAATATTTGAAACAAGTATTAAAATAGAAGCCAGCAGATGTCGAGTGGGAAGATGCTTATGAATATATGGTGCTATCTAATGGAGTTAGGATGTGGGAGCTTCCTTCAGTTGTCACATGAAACACTTGAACACTGCCTGATACAGTTGATCAAGGGGATGTTGGGAAGTCTATATTCATTTGTGAGATATTGAACGTGAAACTTATGAGGGAGGAGTTGCATTTCACCCAATCTAGTGATTTGTAGGCTGCTGTGGGAGCATAAAAATCTGTCCTCAAAACTTTCTGGTTATATAACTGCTTAGTGCTACAAAGCTGAAGAGACTTCCTCTGTAACAGACATACTGGATTCCCAAATATGTAGTGCCTTTTGGAATGAAATCCCTGGAGTCCTTATGCAACACTGAGTCTCAGTTCTTGTATTTAACTGTTAATTTGAAAGTGAGAACTCTCAAAACATTTCTCTTTTTCAATGAATTGGCCCTTAGTTTTTAATTCAAGAAAGATATTTTTTTTTCTGAGTAAATATATTGGTACTATTATGCAAATTCGTTATTGGGAAAGTAATAACAAATACTAGGGAAATGGTAGGCAGAGAACTGTGTTCATATTTTGCTTTAAGATTGTTGTTTATTTGTGCAAGCATGTAGAGTTCAGCTTATGCCAGGTAACTGGAAAATTGTGAAGTTAATAATTTGGTTTTTTGCTTGTTTTGGCCGTTGCCAGTGTAATTTCAGCTTCATCTGCAGCATAGTGTCATCTAAAACTAAAAAATGGCTTGTTTAAACTTGAGGTTGAAGTTTGGTCACATTTCAGCAGCAACTACAATTGACTGTGAATCTGTGTTCAATTTCCTTTTCTTCCTTCATTTGAAACTGGGGAATCAGTAGACAATTGTAAATTTCTGTATTGACATATGTTAAATGAGGGGAGAATTTTTTTGCTTCTCTACTTAGTTTTATCAAGGGGAATAGTGTTCTCTGCTAATGAGTCTTTAAGTGGAGTGGTGCAAAAAGCGGGAGGGAAAGAGTGTGATTTCACTATATTTGTCAGCTCCTGCTGTGAGCAGCCTTGGGAATCGGGAGTGGGTTTGTGGAGGAAGGCCCTGTTGGGCTGTGGGTGGTACATTCTGGGTTTGCTGTGTCAGTGTGGTTGTGGAGCTCTCTGAATGCTGGCTCTGATTGCAGTACCTTGGTGGTGAAGCAGAAGTTGCCAGGTGTCTACGTGCAGCCCTCATACCGATCAGCTTTAAGTAAGTTGAAACTTAACTTTTAAGTTGCTTTATGTATGTACGTTTTTTAATTCTTTCACTCAAGCAAACTTTCTCACTTGCAGTGTGGTTTGGTGTAATATTCATAAGACATGGGCTCTACCAGGATGGTGTGTTTAAGTTCACTGTCTATATTCCTGATAATTACCCGGATGGAGACTGCCCGGTAAGTGGTTGTGTCTTGGCTTTTTTTTCTTTCCTGGCAGTATAAATATGGCTTTTTGTTAAAGCTGATACACCAATTAGCTTCCTTTTTCCTTGAACTCGTTTTGTTCACTTGACTGGGCTCATTTGCCATGTCTTGTACCCATTTTCAAGCCACTCTGGAGGAATTACATTACTCTGATTACTGAGACTAGTGTGGAGTGAACTTCTTGAGGTCAGATGTTTTAGGGTATTAAGTAATCAACCAGTTCTTTCCCTCCACTCTTGATTTGCTGCTTCCTCAGCAGGAACTTAAAATTGAAGCCCTTAAAGTGGTATCAGAATTCTGAGTAGTGATATAATGAAATGTGAAATCCAGATGCTTGTGCTGTACTTGCTGTAATACTGCAGGATTTCTTGATTGTCTCTTCTAAATTACATTGAAACAAAGAACTAAAAATTTGAGGAGGACATGGTAAAACAAAGGGAGAAGGGTAGTATTGTGTTATCTTCCATCTCTGCTTTCTCTTTTTCTCTTTAGTGAAAAGTTTCCAAGTTATTAGACCAATTTTAAAATAAAAATTAAAAAATACTTTATGGCAGTACCTTGGCCACACTTATTTAAGGGGCAGATTTGAGGGCAGGTGCACACAACTGTTGTGTTGGGTAGCTGCCTGCTTGGTGTCAAGTTTCATGTGAAGCTATCATCTTTAAAAGAACAGAACTAGTAGGAAATAGTGTCTTTTAAAGGTTAGACTTTAGTATCTCTCAGCCAGACAGAATTCTTTTGCTAGAAGAGAACCTTTAGAACCTATCTCTTGAAACTCAGTTTTCTGAATATTGTGTGAGCTCTGGAGGCAATGAGCTGTACAGAGCTGAAGACACCATGATGTCACTGCACAGCTGACTTAAAAGTGTGTAGGATAAAAAAAAAGTATTGATTGTAGCTTAAGTATGTAAAAAGCTTTCAGTCACAAATAGCTAAACCAGAAAAACTCCTTTAATCTGTTCTTATCTGATATTATTACCTGTGTTGGCACTGGTGCCTGTGCAGTTAACTGGATTAGTTTCCTGATCTGGTGATAGCATGTGAGAGAGGACAAGACCCTGCATGTTACAGAGATGTGTTGGGTTACAGTTTCACAGCTGGTAGAAATCACTTGTGGTTCTTTTCTTTTAATACAGTAACAATTCATTAGCATTTGGAAGCAACATTTGACTGACCTTCACCCAGTGGTGTTTGCATTAGGATTAAATTTGTCATAATTTTTCTTTTCCTAATGCAGCGCTTGGTTTTTGACCTGCCTGTCTTCCACCCACTAGTGGACCCTTTATCTGGTGAACTCGATGTGAAAAGAGCATTTGCAAAATGGAGGTTAGTGCTGACAAATTGGTGGATAATTTGAAAAGTTTGTTCGTTTCTTCATTGTGCTTTGTTCTTTTTAGGAGAAACCATAATCACATATGGCAAGTGTTAATGTACGCTCGCAGAGTCTTCTACAAGATTGATACAACTAGTCCTCTGAACCCTGAGGCTGCAGTGCTGTGAGTATCTTCCATGTGTATGGGCATGGCCTCTTAAGAGGTTTTGGCATAGACTTGCAGAAACAAGAGATCTGTAAAATTCTGTCCCCTTGTGGTCTCTGCCTCCAGACTTGGTTGCGTTAGGATCTCAAGTTGGGGTTTGCCAAGTCTGTGCTTCTAGAGCAAAGTTGTGGCTCCTTGCAATTACTTAACACTACTTCTGTCTTGCAGGTATGAAAAGGATGTCCAGCTGTTCAAAAGTAAAGTGGTAGACAGTGTCAAACTATGCAGTAGTCATTTATTTGATCAGCCCAAAATAGAGGACCCCTATGCAATCATGTAAGTACTCCAAGCAAATTCACCCTGTCCTAATGTTTTGAGAGCAAGTTTTGGTATAGTTTCTGATGGCAGCCTTTCTCTGGCAGGCTGACCTGCTTTTGTTTTAGAAAAAAATCTCAATAACCTCTCAAACTTCAGAACAAGCAAAAAGCTCTGAAGTACTCTCCCTCCCTGAAGCACCCACCTCCCATATTATTTCATGGGCACAAATGCCCATTAATTAATACTGCTTTCTGGCTTTCCTGAGCTCAGTTTGCATGACTGTAGCTTTGGTCAGAGTTTTAAAATCCTTGCAAAGCTTGCCTGCATGAGGATGGAGCAGTCAGCTTCATGGTGGACATGAGTGGTTTTTTCATGTCACATGTGCCGAATTTCATTTCCAGTTCTCAGAAATGAAAACTTAAACATTTATAGTTGAAAAAAAATCTATTAATTAGATCTTAGTATTGTTTAAAAGATCTATTAATTTAGTTCTTAACTGCATGTTTTAACGCCACTTAAAATCTACTTGAAGTTCAACAAACTAAAAAAAAGAAAATCACTGCCTTCTACTCTCCCTGTGCTGTAGTTAGCAAAAATGCCAAGTAAGAGTTAACTATACTTTTTCCATAGTTTTTCTCCATGGAATCCAGCTATACATGATGAAGCTAGAGAGAAGATGTTGACTCAGAAGGTATGTGCAAAGTTCACAGTCTCACTCTAGGAAGGGTTTATTGCCTGATACAGGAAGAAAGATTCTCTGTGTACTATAGAGAATTTTTTCCACCCCTCTTTTGGCTCAGCAGGAACTGCTGTGGTCTCCTAATGAAGCAATTATGTCACTGCTCTAACTTCAGTGTGTTAAGCAATTAGTTACTTAGCCAGAAAGCTTTGTTAGTACAACTCTTGGCACACAGCAGATTTTTTTTTTTTTGTTTATGGATGGAAGGGATGAAGAGATTCACTGGCAGCCTGTTAGGTTGTCCTGCACTTGTTGTGACTGTTACTATTTCTGCATTACCTGACAGTCCCCATCTTCTTTATTTTCTTCTGTTGAGAGATCTTTTATTACTGAATCAGAGCTTCAGCACTTCCTTCCCCTTGTGAAGTTACTGAAGCAGCACAAGCACAGCCCCTTGCTCACTTCTCTAATGCTCCTGATTTCTCATGGGACATCAGCTCACCAAAAGGTGCTGAGAGTTCCTTCCATCACAGAGTGCTCTTACTGACAGAGCAAGAGCATGTTGGCTCATAGAGTTTTCACCTGATGGGTGATGGGATGTGATTTGGGATTCGGAGTGTTCATGTTTTGTTTTTTTAATTGCTGCTTTGCACTTGACAAGGGCTGGCACACAGCAATTCTGAGTCTGTGCTGAGTGGCCTGACAAGTCGATCCACTTGGAGTACAAAGGGATTCTGAAACAGTGGCTGTCATAGCTGGACTGGCAAGGAAATGCACTCTGAATGTTTTGGTTACTGACTTGGCCTAAAGCTGTGTTATGGTTTGCTGGGGTTTTGTGTAATGAAAAAATAATTTTTTTTTTTTGTCAGTTTGAACTTGTCTTCCGTGCTGCAAGCTTTACCTTGTGTTCTTGCATGTCTTCTGGCATGAAGTTTTGAAATTGATCTTAATATAATACACTGCCTGATCTCAGTGTGGCAGTGCTCCCAACTGCCAGTCACATTAGAGCCTTAGAACACACAGGAAAATATTTTGGCCAGATTGAGTTCTTGATGTTCTTACAAAATTTAAGAAATACTTTCAATACTTCTTTTTTCTCATCCCTTTCTCCTTCATTCTTCACCTTCTGCTTATCCTTTAAATCAAAGAAATAATTGATCAGAGTGCTTGAAATGGAAAGAGTCTGATGTTGTTTCAGAGACTGATAGCTAACAGTGACCTTTCTTTTGCCCTGTTTTCTTTGGAGATGCCTGTTGATTTCTTTTTAGGTGAAAACAAATATCTTCAGTAACTATTGCATGCATGGTACTTAGTTGCTCCAGTTGTTTGTTGATAGGAATGGCCCATCTTCTGTGCTGTAGGAGGTGTGTCCCAAAATGTCAGTGTAGCTGAGAACATTCCTTGTAAAAACAAGTTCCCAAATCTTCCTACAGCCCTGGATGCTTGTTTATCACCCCTGAATTCCTTGGGAAACAGCTAGGCCATTCAGGAAGGGCAGTGATGTCCCAGTTCTCTGCTGAGCACTTGGCTTTTCCAAGGTGTGGTTCCTGTGTGCAGCATGGGAGAGGCATTGCCAGGCTCAGGCTGAATTCACCCCTCTTATTTTCTGTTATGGCAGGTCTGTCACACACTGTCACCTGTCTGTCACACTGTCAGTTCTGCACTTCCCCATGCACAATACATGGGGAGGGGCAGAAGTGCAGGTTCTCTTTTCCTGCTGCCTTAATTTACTTTTTCAAGTAAGACTTTCCATGTTACAAACAAGTCTGTTTATGCAGTTATCACTTTCTAGAGCTCAACACACCATTCTAGGTTTGATGTAGCTGTTTTACACTTCTGGTGTTAAAATTACACTGTGAGCTCTTCTACTGCTTTGGCCAGCTGGAGCTAGAGTAGAATTTCACTGATCTCCAGCTACTTTGAATCTACAGATACTCTTAAGTTGTATCTTTGTTCTTCAATTTGAAGCTGTTTGTTTTTTTATTTGGTCTTCTAAATTGCAATAGTCAGTTCAAAATGTTTGTTGCACTGTTCAAGCATTTAACTGTGACAAATGCTCAGGGAAGGAAAGGACAGGTCCATCCTTGGAAAGCATTAGGAAACTCCCATGTTTAGCAAAGGCATTAATTGCTACTTTGGCACATTAATTTGGGTTCCCAACCACCTGTGTGTGATGTGCAGTGCTCCTCCCCAGCACACCCAGCCTCGCCAGGCAGAGCTGCAGGGGCACTGCTAGGGGAGGGTTTGGATTGATACTTCTTTCTGTAGAACCAAGAAATGTGGTAAAGAGCAGTGCAGTGATGCTGGGCTAGGGCCTCCAAGCAAGAGGAGTATCCTTGCATCTCTGTGGTGGGATAGGGCAGCTGTGCCCCAGTTAAGTCCTTAAAAGTCCTGTATTGTCAAGGTAGTTCTGCAGACGCCACACACATTGCCAGAAATTAAGCCAATGTCCATCTTACTATTCCTCTTTGAGGAGATGTTGCTGGCCTCTTTTGTTCTTGGATTTGTAAAGTGGATCGAGGGGGAGTTGAGAGGGTTTGGATATCTAAAAATTGTAACTTCAACTTTGTTCTCCCCAGAAGAAGCCAGAAGATCAGCACTGCAAAAGCATGCACGTGTCTGGCCTGTCGTGGGTGAAGCCTGGCTCAGTGCAGCCCTTCAGCAAAGAAGAGAAGACGATGCCCACTTAGCTGTCCTGAACACTGGTGCACAAAACACTTTCTGGGGGTGGAGGGAATGTAACGGAGGGAGAAACAGCAAAGCAGCAGTTTCCTTCTTGACTACGGATTAGTAAAACCCGAATGGTAGCAGTGACTCCAGTAAACCTGTTCAATGGATTACTGACTCTTAATGTTTTACATATGCATTAGGTTTTAAAGGCTTGCCTGGAGTTTGGAAGTCTTTCTTGAACACTACAGTACTTCTACCTGAAGACTGTCAAGGGTGGGTAATTCCTCAGGGCTCTGAAATGCCTGGAGGTTTTGGGTTGGTTTTTAAGTTTTTATTTTTTCCCTCCAGGAATAGCAATTTTTTAAGAAAAATCTTAAATTACTGGCGGAAATATTAGTATTGGAGATACGATGCCAGAGTTAAGCTGTGTTCATGTAAACTAATATAGCAGAGTTAAACACTATATTTAATGGTTTTAAATACTTTTGGTTTCTATTGTAAATATGTTAGGATTTGAAATTGTAAATAGACGGTTCATTGACTCCATTTAGCACTTTCCAGAAGTAAAGCTGGGGATGATGTATGATGTATTATTGATTTGTAAATGGATACTGTCACTAAAGCGCACATTAGTCTGACAGGGTGAAAGCAGAATGTCAGGCTTGTTAGACTTTTTAGTACAAAAACACTAAAATCAAAGCTTTTAATGGTGGTCTCTTGAGCTAATAAAATCTTAAAGGGTTTTAGATTCCCTAGGTGTCTAGGGGATTTCTTAGGGTAGCTTGACTGATGTGTGTTAATAGTGACATCTTAAAATAAAAAGAAACCATGCTCTAGCTTTTGTCCCTGTTAATCTGTGCTGTGGACTCAGTGAAGAGTGGGAGCACCTGGCTACACAGGTGCTTGTCTGCATAGGTGTTTGGGATGCTCGTGGGATACCAGCAACAGCTCTGTGCAGGAGAGATTTGTGTTCCACACACAGGAAAAGCTCTCCAAAGCTCAAGTGAACTTGGGACAGACTTACTTTTCCCAATGCCACAGCCTTGTGTGATGCCTCTTCTTGCCTCCCAGGAGTGTCCTATCAAAAATTGTAGTGTTAACCTCTTGGAGCTGGGCTGCTTTTCCCTTTGCCTGTACTGGTGGCAACTGCCTTGGAACAGCCTGTGGTGTTTTGGGAGGGTGGGCAGTGATGTGGGGTTTGTGGTGAGTTTTGGTGTTTTGTTTTTATGTGACACTTAAATTCACTTGTCATTTGCAACCTGTTCTTTGAGAAAAACTTATTGGCTTCTAAAAGAAATAGACAAAGACTTTCCCAGTAATGTCACGTGCTCAGTGACAGGAAAACCAGATGGCTTTGTGGCACTTGCCTCTGTCAGTATTCTGAGTGGCATTAATGTCCCAATAGCATCAGTGTTCTGAACACCTGGCAGGTCATGAGGAAGTGAAAGTGCTTCGGAATTGCCATGTGCCTGATCAGATTTGCAGTAGAGGACAGGATGGAGGAACTGATTTGAAGGTGAGTTTGTATTGCTTGGAAAAGGGCTCCTGTGTGCCTTTCACAGAAAGGATGTGGGAAAGGTTTGGGGATGCATGTACTGGCCTGGAGTGTTGCCACTAAACTACTGTGGAATGAGTTGTGTCGCTGCTGTTCTTTTATTAGGAAGGCTGAAACTGAAATTGAAATGCTTCAGATTTATCATGTGCAAGGTTTTAGTTGAAGGACTCCTGGTGTGAAGCAGATGATGGGCCTGGCCTTCTGCTGAGCCTGGCCTTGTGAACTGCTTTGGGCAGGGGCAGGCCTGGAGCTAAACTGGACTGTGACAGTTCCTCTATTCAGTTTTATGGTTATTCAGAAGCCTCTGTTATAAATCACTGACTTGCACATTTCCTAAGCCACTTAGGTGAAGGACTGGCATAGAACTTAAATCCCTTCTGATCCTGGGCTGCTCTTTGGTCTCTGCTGCAGCACTGCCCCAGCTGCCAGTGCTGCTGTTGGCCAGGAAACACCACAGTTGGCAGGAATAATGCCCAGGAGGAATGACAGAATAATGCTGTGAAAGTGGTGGTTGTTGGAGTAAGTTTTGTTTCTCTTCAAGGTGTCACAGACCTCTGCGAGGCTGGTCATTAGGCTGGATTGCTCCAAGTTAAGTCCAGCTAACAGCAGTTTATTGAGAATAGTTTTATTTAGAGAATGTAGAATTTTGTTTGGTTTAGAATTAATAGTCTGAAAAATTATTCTTTTTATTAGACTAGGAAAAGGGAGAGAATGCTGTGTATTTTTGTAATCAGACTTATGTATTAAAAGAAGCTGTTCCAGGAGTAAGGGAGGTGAAGGAGTACTGAAAAGGTGCCAATCCTTTTCTCCTAGATTGTGCTATGTTTTTCCTAGAACAGGTACATAATCTGATGAAGGAGTAAGGTCTGGCCAACACTTTGTTAAGGGGATGTTTCTGAATACCATCTTTGAAATACTGAACTCTAAAGAACATTTCCAGAGAATCTGTAAGGTACACCAGTGGAGTTTCCTGCTGAGGTTCCAGTTGGATTCCAACCAAATTAAGTCATGAAAGAAATTATTTGAAGCAACTTTAGATTTTTCTTTTTTAATATGTTTACATGTTTGCTTTTTTTTCCTTTGGAACACCTCTGTTGAAGGGGTTTTTTTTGTCTTGTGTTTTTTTTGGTTTTTTAGCATTTTCTTCAAAGTAGAAACAGCAGCTTCTATCTTTATTATTAGTTACAGCTGAGGGTAATTTAACAACTTGTTTTCAGAAAGGGACAAGAACAGCAGTTGATGAAATAGTCTCAGGCCTCCTGGGGAAAACCAGTGCATCTTTACCTGTACAAATACAGCACCAGCCAGTGGTGGTCAAAGCTGTTCTTAACTACTTAAGAATGTTCAGAAATTTGCCTCAGTTGAAATGTGAGTACCCAGCACACAGGAACTAACTCTGCTGTCACTGTGTGTGTGAGATGTTGTGTTAGAAGCTCCTGCAGGGACAGCAGATTGTTCTGGAGCCCTCCTGTGCTGTGCAGTGAGGCAGCCACTCCCCTCCTCCTCCTGTGCCAGGGAGCAGCAGCTGGAGCTGGGGCATTCCCTGGCACTGCTGGCACTCCCAGGCCCTGCCCGGTGCCTTCTGATGGAGCAGCAGGAGGGGACACGCTTGGAACAACCATGGTGACTAAACCAGGGCAGGAGTAAATCCTTTCCCTTGTGGTGTGACTAACATGTGATTAATTATTTATTTTTAAACCTTTAATTGCAGTGTGGGACTGAAGTCTTTGCTGCAGATTTTCTAGCTTTGCACGTACAATGCTTTTTCACACACAAACACGAAACTGTGAGTTTATAAAGTCTTTATTGAAAAATACAATTGCAATATTTTCATACAAAGTGAAGTAAATGGAACATAGTAACAACAAGAATTATCTGACACGTCCATAAATATTTTTACAGAAACATCTACACGACTTCTGGACTTCATCTTTTTGTTATGCAGGTAAGGAAAACTATGTTTTTATTTTACTTTAGCTGAATTCTTAGTGAAATTAAGTCTTAAATTTTCCTATTACTCAGAAGGGCAGGAATGACTGAAAACAGGGTTTTTAGCTTTTGCTTCCTCAGAAAGCCATTTGGAACCTGAGTGTGCCACATTTTACATGAAGAACACCCCCTCCCCAGCAGAGGACTGGCATGTTGTACTGATGCTTTCCTAACAAGTCTGGTATTTTGGACCTATTTTAGATGAAAACAAGTGGTAAGTGTAATGTGCACCACCTGCTGCTCCTGGTATTAGGGGAGAGATTTCTCCCAGGCAGCCTGCTTTTAGCCTTTTTACAAAAACCAAAGCAAAACACAAAACCAAACTCCCAAGCCCTGTCCTTTAAACATAACCAAAATATCTGTGTTTTAAGAGATGGGCACCACCTTCCTGCTGCTGAGTGAGCAAGGGCTAGAGTGCCTGACTATCAAGAAAAGTAACAAGCATATAAAATTCCTTGAAAAAAAGCACACATCCCTGGCTTCCTGCATTCATTGTTGCATGTACATCGAGTTACAATGAATTCTTAATGCCATTTGCTGACAAGAGGAGCAATGGGATGTCAGATTGAAATAAATACAAAAGTCATATTGTTTCAGTACAGAAAGACAGCTGAAGTCAGCCTTTGCAAAAAAAATATTCACATTTAAAAAGTGCCATTGCAAATATACAGCAAAATTTGTCTGCCTTAAACATGATGCTTCACAGCCCACTCCCAAGTGTCACCTTGGGAACATGAGTTCACTTTAAAACATTGCACAGCTCAAACCAATCAACACAGTCACCTCCCTTGGTACAGCAAAGGGCCACACATTAGAGCTCAACACTGTGATGCTTCTCAAGGGCATGTGGGCCATCCTGAATAGGGACAGAATCCATCCATCCACCTTCCTTCAGGGCTCTAAACACTTCTCTTGTCCCTCTGCAAGCAGAACTGGACAGTGTGACAATGTTACTCCTAAGCTGTTAGTTTGTGAGGGGTTTAGTGAGGAACCCTGACATTGTTGGTACCTTGGTGCAGGGCTCTGTGCTCAGGCACCAGGACCTGTCTGGCCACAGCTGGCAGGGATGAAGCACTGAGTAGAGCAAAGCAAAGCTGTAAATACCTGCTGCAAGGTCCACAGCTGTGTTGGGGATGTGTTCTCCAGGCAAGGCTGCAGAACTTGCCTTGTGAAGAGCTTAAGCAGAGCCTGGAGTTGTGTCAGGAGTCTGAGGTGGATCCTCCCTGTCCCCAGCGCTGTCTGCCCTCCTGCCCTGGCCCAGGGAGGGAGGAGCTGTGCAGGCTCAGTGAGACCCTCGGTCATTGGCTACGTCCTGGAGTCGTCTTAACAGAGCCGTGTGATTCTCCTGGCAGATTCTCTTGGCTGGGGCTTCAGTGCCATCTTCCAGGAGGATGCCTCTCTTCTTTGTGGGTGTTTCTCCAGTTCGAACCATGCTGTTGATTTCCTTTAGCCTCTGGAGGGGGGCAAAAGAAGGATTAACTCTCTTTTGTGACTGCCCCATTATGATGTGAACTGTTGTTAGATGCAGTGCAGTGGGACTGGACACCTGTACTGTACTAAGGTATTTTCTTCATCACGGTACTGGTCTTTCCCTTACCAGAGTAAGTCTTAAACTCAAGGGAGTTTGTTGTGTGTCTGCATGCAGAGCTCAAAGGCCCATGCAGCCCTACAGCTGTGGCAGCTGCACTGGCAGTTTGATGAGCCTTAAGAGATAATGGACAAGGTAAACAAAATGTTGTCTTGCAGACTCTGCTCTAATTTCACTACCAAAAACAAAAGAGTTAAGGAATTAAAAAATCAAACTCAAACCTTTAGTCTCACCTTCGAGGGGCTGCTGCTGAAGTAGTAGAATATTTTCTCTTGGGGAGAGAGGGCAGACTCGTTTCTGTGTGGTGAGATGTACACGGGGTGGTGCTGGGAGAGCTGCACTCTGCGGGGGGAGCTGAGGCGCACGAAGGGGTACGGCGAGAGCGGGGGGGAGTCCGTCTGCTCGAGAGAACAGAGCACTCAGAGCTGCAGCCTGAGCTCAGGGCTCACTGCAGCAGGGCTTTTCCACACGAGATACCATACAGATGTACAACAAATGCAGGTTTTGTTGTGCTATTAGGCCAGATGAGTATTTTATAATTTAAGGAAATTTCACTGCATGGTCAGAAGACAAAGCTCTGTGTGTTAAGAAAAAGCAGAGACTGTAACTTACAGCATTTGAAGTGTACTTGAGGGCAAAGTCCTTGATCTGCTCGATGTAGACGTTGTTGTAGAACTGGATGAGGTCCCCGCGCTCCTCCTCCTCGGTGTCGCTGTTGGGGCCGCTGAGGCGGGTGGGGGTCGGGGGCGCGCTGGAGGGCTGGGGCACGGGCAGGGTGCTGCTGGAGCGCATCACCGGGCTGGAGTCACGGCTGCCTGCAGGCACAGCACGGGCTCGGGCACTGCCAGCCTGCAGGCACTGCCAGCCTGCACACACACACACACACACACACACACACACACTGCCAGCCCTGCACACACACTGCCAGCCTGCACAAACAGGGACCATGAACCTGCTGCCACCAGCACTGATGCCTGGTTTGATCCCTGAGCCTTGTCCCTTACAGGAAAGCTCTGTTGATTTCTAACTTCTTACTGGATAAACTGCAAGGGATTTGCTGTAGGAGCTCAGTTGCATGACAATATAAAAAGAGCCGAAACTCCATTTTTCAGCATTTATGTTGTACTTTTAGCAGGAGCTCTTTCTTGTTGCCACCTGGCACTATTTCAAATAAAGAACCGTAGTCTTTTTCTGTCAGTAGGACAAATACTTGGCTTAGCCATACTTCCTGATAATTTAATGTGGGAAGTTGCAAAATATAACCCTCCTCTGACAGAAAATATTAATACCTACTGCTTATACCATTATATATTAAATACCTTGAAAACTGCTGGTAGGAATACACAGCATCACTTCCTCGGTTTCCTTTATAAAAGTTAATTCAAGGAAAATGTGTCAGTTCACATATCAAGAGAAGAATCCCCAGAGCTGTCAGCTATGCTGCAATCAATGCTGTGGGTGGTGTTCCTATTTCTGCAGACAGACTGTGCTACAAAAGAAACTGCTGCAGCTCTGTGGTTGTGATAAGAGTAACTGTGAACCTGGGCTAGCCCAGATTTCCTTATTCTGCAAAGACTCCAAAGTTCTTTGGGGTGTGAGCTGAACTCAGAGCTCAGGCCAGCACAGCAAATTCCCAAGGTAAGTGCACATGAGGAGGGATTTGAAACTGTCAGAGTAGGTGCAATAAAAACCTTGAGTTAGAGCAACTCTTAAATGTTATCAATGTATTCTTAATTGTGTCTAAGTTTACCAAAGGAGGAACTGTTTGGGGTGAAAGAACAATAAAATCCAACTCTTAGTTGAGGCACGCTGTTCTGGAAATGGAATTAAACCCAAACAGCTGGCATTTGCAATCACTCACTTCTTTCTTTGTTCCTGTCTTTGCTCCTGTCTGTGGGTGAGTTCTGCTGGCTGCTGCTGTCACTGCTGCCCGAGTGGCGGCGGCGGCGGCGGCCCCTGATGAGGACACTGCGATAGACCTGCAGGGACAGGGAGCAGCGTGAGCAGGGAGGGTGCAGCGGGCACCCGCTCAGGAACAGCTGCCTGCATGGCACATCTGCTGCCAGAGCTGCACTGTGGCACCAAACTGCTGCTTGCAGGGCAAAATACAGCCTCCTAAGAGGAATAATAGCCCCTGGGCACTGCCTCCTCAGGTTTTAAGTAAACATTTTCTATTTTAGGTACAGTTTAGCATAAAAAATGCTTGCAATAGTGCAGGATTTTGGGTATGACCACTCTTTTTAGAGAATGGTTCACAGACTGCATCCCCTTAATATTAAATCTTGCTTTGCCAAGTGCTCTGTTCCCAAAATAGCATGAAGGCATTTAATAAACCAGATCCCACATGGTTAAACAGTGACTGTGCTCACGTGGCTCTTGGCTTGTGGCTGTGTCCGGTAGCAGCGCATGATGTTCTGGAATGATCTGTCTTCGTTAGTAACCTAAGGGGGATGGACAGAAAAGGCTCTGTTTTTCTGCAGGTTTTTGGGTCTTTTGTTTGGCTTGGGGTTTTTTGAGAAAGTAGTATTGGGAATATTAAGTATTTAAGGAGTTTTTTGTTTGCCTTTTCTTTGTTCCCGCTTTACCTTAGTCATGACATAGATGGCACACATCAGCAGCTGATCCAGGTGTCTGTCCATCATGATTTCAGGGCAGTGCACCAAGGAATACTCAAAGCATGTCCAGATCTTTTTGCGCAGCTCATCAGACACATCGAGTTTGGCACAGAGGTCCCTCAGACGAACACTGGCCAAATGATACACCTGTGACATTGGACACTGTGCTCAGGGCCACAGCAGCACTGCTCTTCTGACCCAGCAAGAGTGACTCAGACTTGCACACCTGTAGAGCTTGTGCAAATGCTAAGCCAAAAGAAGAATAACTAAATTCAAATTTAACTTTTTTGCCTACAAGGCACAGACATTCTCAGTACTGGTGTCAGTGCTAAGAAAGTATTTGTTTGAAGCTTAAATTCTAAGCTGTCCTGAGCATAGAAAGGGCACTGCATTGCCTACAGTATTGAATAAACCAGAAAGTCTCAAAAGTGAACCTCTTTGGAAGAGCCTTCAAGAAAAGGGACACCTCTAAGAACCTGCTGGCCAAGTACAGAATCTATTTCCACATCCTGATGTGCCAGCACACTCCTTTGCTAGTGAGAAGTGGCCTGCAGGAGAAAACTACTCTTCAGGTGTGTATGTATAATTGAGGTATAGATTAAATGTAATATGCCCTCATTATTACAACCAGTAAGTGTGTATTTTTAAAATTACAGTAGGTATACCAAAATAAGAACTAAGCAAAGCAAACCTAGATCAAAAAGTACCTTTCTGAAGAAGAGTGCAAGGGAGCCCATCTTGCGAGGCCTGCCGGCCGTGGCAGTGAGATGCTGGGTCTGTCTCTGCTCTCCAGGGGAGATCTGCTGCACTGCTAACTGGCCTGGCAACTGCAGTGCTGCCCCAGCCATCTGAGGGTTCAGGGTGCCAGCCAGAGTCTGGGCACTCAGAGGCTGCATGGGCCCAGACACAGCCTGGGGCTGGGTACCTACATTTACCTGGACTGGGAAGAAAGTTATTCCTCCATTTTCATTGGCAATACCTGCAATGCAACAAAAAGAGCCTGAAATAACAGCGAGCTGTATGGGGGATGTGTGTATGTGTGTGTGTGTAGGTTTCTTTTGAGTTTTTAAAAACAATTCAGTACTTCTTTTATTAGCTACTTATAACTAGACATTTAGTATGTTGTACACGAAATTGTTTAATCAAAATACTTTGGAAACTTCATCATGAGACAAGCAGATAACAAGTCTGAAGTACGGGTTTCATACTAAGGCAGTTCTCCCTGGCTGTGTTGTAGTACCCTGACGGAACCAGCCCGAATGGCAGCGCAGCAGCTTTCCCTCACCTTGCACGGGTATTGTCACCGTCTGCCCGTTGTTGGCTGTCACGGTGGCCGTTGCCACCGTCACCAGGGTCTGGCCAGGCACGGGGGTCACGGACACGGCCTCGGGGCTCACGTTCTGCACGGGCACGGTGCCCACCACGGGCTGGGGGGGCACCCTGAGCGCGGCGCCAGCCTCGGGGGCAGCGTCACTGTCGGCGAACAGGCGCCGCCGCGTGGGGTTGGCTGTGGGAGAGCTGTACCTGTCATACAGCGTGGCAGGAGGGGAGGACAGGCCTGGGCACAAAAAACACACACACATTTATATTCAACTCTTGTTTTACAAATAGGTGATGGAAATCTAATGCAAACCAAAATATGGCATGCAAAGCTCTTCAGGGAAAAAAAAAGTAAAAGCACAAATTGCTTTTAGAGATGACTTAATCTTCAATAATACTGTGTTTAATATTTTTCTAAGTTCATGCATTATATTTTATTTTCTATAGTGGAAAAGTTAGAGATGTCATATAGTGGAGTTTCTTTTCTAGTATAGCAATAAAGCAAACCAATTAGAGTGCAAGCTGTGTGTGCATGTATAAATACTGTTTAACACATGCTGCCCATAACCATCACCTGAGAACACCCTATCAAAGCAGTTATTGTTCACACTGGTATGATGAATCCATCAGTCTTAGACCTCTGATGCAACTCTGTGAGCTGCAATACCAATACCCTTTACCAATGTGTTTGCAGCTAACTGTGCATTGGCATTAAAGCAGCTCTCTCCCTTACATAATTTAATCTAAGTAAGCAATGTACAGCATGTTCTGCTTTAAAAATATCTCACCTTTTCCCAGTCCTCCACTTTCAGCACGAACCTCGTTTATTCGCCGTGGTGTCAGTGGTGAACCTACAACACTGTTCCCAGCAGATCTCTCAAAGTGTTGAGGTGGCATTACCTAAAATATTTATCTTTTTATTAGAATGTCTCTATTACACATTAACTACATAGCAAATTTTTAAACGCTACTGCACTACAAATTTTGAACGGCAAAACTTTGTGGAAAAATAACAAGAACAGTGACAAACTTAGCCTAAGCCAAACAAAACCAGTAGTGAGTGATTGAGCTGCTCTGGGAGAATCACACTGTGAAAGTCCTTCTGTGGCTACTCTGTCTACTTTTTACCACGGCTCTTGTCCAATAATCTTTCCCAGGGTTACTGGTCCAAACCTTCCTGCTTGACCATTTTGTTCACTGTTCTGCTACACCAATAAAATACTGGATTAAATACTGGGTGAGACTCATCTCTGCTGCCTGTCTCTGTTGCAGATGTCCCCACAGAGGTGACCCTGACCAGGACAGAGCACACTGCACTTGCTGCTTTCCCTGCACTGATGGGCTGGGATGGTGGAACTGCTAACTGGGACCTGTAAGGCCTCTCCTTCAGGGTACAAAGTCGTCTCTCTGCCATCCTGTCTGATTGTGAAAGCCATGTAACACAGAAAGATGTGCTCACCTCTTCACAAGTAGGAACTTTGTTTTCATTCTCTCTGATCCTGTCCCACAGTACAGATTCCCTTTTCCATGCCATACTTTCCAGGATCTGCTCTTCAATGTGGTTCAGATGTTTTACCACTTCCCGACAAAGGCCATCCTCTGCTCTAATGAAAACCTCAATTACCTGTGCAGTGGATAATTATGATCAACACAATGTATTTGTTTCATAGATTCATTCTTAAACAAGATCTAATTACAATACTAGATTTTCAAGGCAGAAGAGACTATCAGAAATATGAAGGCTGCATTACAATGACTCAATCCTAGGCTGTCATACAGGTCAATGAGCACTCACGACTTTGTAAGCATTTCTAGCTATCAAACACATTACCTTGTAAAAATGATAAACTGGAATGTCAAATATTTCAGTGATGAATGGGAAGTTTCCGGGTGGGTTGTATGTAAAGGTAATGATCTCCAGGCAACATGCCAGCAGAGACCTGTGAAACACATCTTGCTCCAGTATTGCCTGCAAGAGTTGCAAATTTTAAAGCTTATTTTACAGTGTAACTATAGAACAATAAAATGCTTTTTATTGTGTCAACAGCAAAATTTTAAAGCTTACAAGAAGTGTCCCCCTATTTTTTAAGGGACAGAAGAGAGTTCAAAATGAACCATCTTTACTCATTAAAAATTTCATCTACCTTTGTGTTTGCAAACACAATTTCTTGAACCATTTTTTCGTCTATTCAGGTGTATTTACAGGGTTCTTCTCAGAGATTTACCCTCATTTTAAATAGCTGACAATTCTACTCTACATCTGTGCTCTTTTTTTGCAGGTCCAACTTTAAAAGTGAAGAATCTTTTGATTAGTTTTCCTTACAGATAAGTCAGTGTCTCCCAATCTCTTCCTCTCTTGCTCAATGACTGACTCCAAGACCTTGTAGTAGAGCATCTCAGCACGACGAAAATGTTTACTAGCAACATCTGCAGGAAGTTTAAATAGAAGCAATATTGTAAAATGCAATAAAAGAATATTATATTCTTAATCTTCAGACACAGAAATGCAACAGTAGCTTGTGTGGATTTCTGTGCTGCTGTGGATACAATACTGTCAAGACTAAACTAGTTAATTTCAAGTTAATGCAGGAATCCTTCTCCTACACTGCACTGACTTGTGAAGGCAGAGCAGAGTAACTTGCTACTGAACCCAGATTCTGGTGACACCATCCTGGTGACACCTGTAAGAAGAATCCTTAACATTCCTATAATGAACACAATTCAAATTGAGAAAATGCACCTGTACGGATCCACCTTGCACTGTGCAACAAAAAGCACTGAAGCAACTAAGCTGACAAGAACAAAGGAAGGCCTTATTAAGGGCAAGAGCATCTTCCTTGTATTCAACCCATCTTCAGGCATTTCAGATATCAAGACAACTTTGCCAATCATGCTTTTGTGTTTATACTGGCAGGATTTTAATACCTGTACTAATCCATGCTCATATGTAAGCCAAAGTTGCTGTTGGGTTTTTAAATACTACAGTTACTCAGATTTTCCTTACAAGCACAGAAATCAATGCCATCACTAATATTCTTATATTTGAGAGAAAAAGTGGTAGTTAAAAGTCTTTTCATTTCACTTTTCTAATGCTGGAAGTATGATCAATTTCCCACGATTCAAGCTAAGGCTGATTATAAAAATTCACAGAGCACTGAAATTTGCTAAGTCTTAAGAACACAGGAAGAGAAGAGAAAGTAGAAGAGAAGTAGAAAAGACACTTGTGCTGAAGCATAACGTGTATGTAAAACTTAATTACAAGAGATGGATGTGTTTATAGGCATTTTATGGATAAGCAAAATGTTTCCCACCTTTGGAAAAATTACTGAATTCTCCTTCAGACTGAGTGCTCTGACAGTACACTTCGTGCATTTCTTTAACTCTGTTTGCAATGGATTGAGAAGGATCTCTGGAGCATGACCTGAAAATAAAAACTAAACATTTTCAATATACTATTCCTACTACGACCAAAACCACTCTATTTTTTCGTATGTTGAAAGCATAAAAATGGAAATATATTGCACAGCAATACAAACAGACACAAATGTGTCTAACTGCAAAACAGTTTATCCACATGGAGAATAAAGTTTGGTTTGCATCTCTTACAGTATGGAGTGATTTCCTAGGTAGTGCCATTTGTTAAACAGGAAGAAGTCTTGAAAATTTTATACTGGCAATTTGTGGTTAGAGAAGCTCAGAACTGCTGGGTTTTAAATGGTGGATGTTCATCAGTCTCTAAGGACAGATGAGTCTAAATAAAGAGAACAGTCCTTCGAAATGTAAATGTCTCTCTGGATTCCATTTTGCTCCAGTAGTAAAAGACTGGCTCACATTTCAAATTACACTGTTCAGCATTAAAGCGATTAAAACTAGAATAGAAAATAGGATTATTTGGCTAAACCCCAAATTTACCTGAGTATTTGCTCCAGGTTTTCACTGGGGGCATTTTTCAGTCCTGCCAGCATCGTGTGCAGGCGGCTCAGGCTGTAGGTTGCTATGGAAACAGGTGTCACGTATGGGTTGCTCTCTTTAATATACTTGCGGCCAGTAAGGGGGGTTGTGATCCTGAGTGATTTGGACTGAAAACGAAAACATAACCACATATACACAGACACCCTGATATAAACTTTGATAAAGGTCATAACCTAAAAACATAGAGCTGCAGAATTCTTAGAATTAGATCTGTGGAAAAAAAATGGCTCCTAATCAAACAGCCCAAACCAGACCATGAGTCAGGTAAGAGCCAGCAATGACGAATTTCTGTTGCTCAGATGTTTATATCAAAGAGTTCTGTATAAACAGAGGGGACATGACCTATGCTGAAATGCAGATGCTGGAACTGAAGTGTCAAACAGTTGGACCAATCTCAAGAATCCTGCCCAAACCCCATTATCCCTTCCTGGCCCAAGTAACAAAGGTAGCTGTAGCTCATAGCAAAAGTGTACTGAGACAGGGTTTGCTTTCAGCAGGTTTAACCTTTAACATGAGAAGTCCTTCTGATCAGCATTTTAGTTTATTTGCATCAGATCAAGCCATCACATTACAATAATGTAGTATCAAAGATATCCCTTCAATTAGCACACATTAAAATCAATGTATATTCTAATTACCTAATCATGCAGTAACTTCTTTTAACAAATGCATTACATTCTTCACCATGAAGTCCATCTCCCAGTACTCCACCCATTTTCTCCTCACACTCCAAGGTGTGTTTTATTTCTGTCTCCATAGGCAGCCAGGGAGGATGGCATATAAAAACAGCAACACAGACCATGCCATACTCACCCTGTCAAAATGCTGCTGCAAATTATGCTTCACTTGTACCCTTTCAGCTGTTTCCATTCCTGAAGGTGTGTTTAAGCACCTCGTGAGAGTTCCAATTTCTTCATCTGCATCCTCGCCAAGGAATATTCGCTCATCGAGATTTCCCACTGACAGAACATACTCCTCATAGGCCTTGTTGATGGCTTTGCTACAGCAGAAAGGAAAGACAGACAAACCCCTTTTATTTAGACTGCTTTATTCACCTGCTCACACACTGAACACAGTTTTGGCCTGGGGGAAGCCTGCTTCAATTTTTTTTCCTTTAAGATCTACAGTACTTTAAACATGACAGTAGCAAGGACATTATTTTCCCTATGTATCTGAAGCCCTGCCATTTATCCAGCTGCAGGAAGAACACAGTAAAATACTGAGAACTCCTATTTCCTGGAAACTCCTCAAAATTTACACACCATTGTATCATAAATTACATGGAACCATTTGTATATCATTAAAAGAAATTAAGTCCTACCCATAAACATCTCTAAACACCACCGAACCCATTTTTTCCCTCCCACTTCCTACTCGGTGTGCTCCCACAGCTTTTTCATAATAACTCTGAGTTACACACACACAAAAAAATTATCCAGGAAAAAGAAACATAAGAATTAAAGCAGACATCAGGTAACACCACCCTGAAGCACCGTTCCTGTTTCAAGCAGGCCTCAGCCCCCTGCACTGCCAGGAACAGGAAGGCAGTGCTGGATGGCCATCACTGGACACACAAGGCATGGCTGTGCCAGTGCTCAGTGCAGCTGGGCCACAGAGGGACACTCCTGCAAACCAAACCACAAACAGGGACTTACACGCTATCTCCAAAGTTCCCAGGATCGAGAAACCCCGTCAGATTTTCATCTTTTCCTTTTAATAGCTGTAAGACATTTAAGAACAAAGGGTGGGCATTTCATTTCTTATAAAGGTTTTGAAGGTAACAAGTAAGGAGAAATTTTTCTACATTACAAACTTACTGACCAACCTTTTTGTCAAAAAGCTTCCGAATATATGGCTTCCAAAAATGTTCCTTTATACCTTTTGCTTCTAAAACTAATCCATAATGTAAAGAACACAGTTTTTCAATGATGCAGGGAGGATCAGATGATACTTTATAATCCTTACTATGGAAGTCTTCAGGTAGACCTACAATTCAGAATATTGTATGATTTAATTTTGCAAACTCATGTCTTACTTTCTTATTAAACTTAAATTCTATGCTGTGTAGTCAAGTATGAAATTAAAACAGCAAACTAATTAGTCCTCTTGAAAGAACTACTAATTATGTAATGTCCACTCAACTGGTAATGTTATCAAAAGCACATTTTGAGTTACAGATTAAAAACATTACTTACTGAGTGATAAAACCTACAGACATCAATTCTAATAGGAAAAAAATCAAACACCATTGAACTACAATATTTATTTGAGATAATGGTCTCAGGTCACATCCAAAGCACGACAAGTGAAAGCCAATCCTGTACAGCACTGAAAATGAAGTGCAAGCCTGGGAAGAGTTACATCAGAAATTCAATGGCAACTTCTCACCATTCATTTGAATTTGTGGTTATGAACAGCAGCAATCCAGAAATGACAGAGAAACAAATCTCCTGTTTGAGCCCTGGGTTTTTCTTAACTGCTGCATCACAGAACATTCCAGTCTCACTGTTTCCAGTGGTGGCTGTGTCATTATGCACTTTTCCACTGACATTAAACCCATATTAACTCAAACTATTACTCTGGAACTTCCCTTAAAGGGTATTTCCACAGTATATCAAATTCTTGACCTAATGCATTATTGACAAAATCTACTACATTAATAGGAGTGGAACTGCAAAGTCAGATACAGAAAATATTAATTCTCATATATTTCAAATCAACTTCTTTTTCTCAACATACCCTTAAAATTAGGATTCAGGAGTTCTTTACGGTTGGGACACTGCAGAGCATTTCCATACACGAGATCCAAAGCACACAACAAGAGATGGTAGGAATTGACCAAGTCATCACTGATCATAGGAAAATTTCCTGCAATATTAGAAAAACATAAGACATAAAATTAGCAAGGATTTAAGAATTTTTTAACCAAGAGACTCTTGATGTTTGTATTACAATCAATAATGGAATCTTGGAAACACAGACTTTGGTGACTGTAAGTAGCTGGACAGCAACACAGGCAGTAAAGCAGACTCACAATAACACATAACAAATATAAAAGTAAAAATATTTTTTCAAAAACAAGTATATTGTGCTATTTTGAAATCAAACCTTAGCAAAATGTTAATAAATAAGCTATTGCTGCTCCCTCATTCACAGTAATGTCATTAACCAGTGCATAAATAACTTGCAGCAGCACAAACTGTACCATGCAAACTGCCCCAAGGAAGAAAAACGTCACTCTGGCAGCACCAGCCCCACTGCCTGGCAGAGCCATGCCCTTCACTGGATTCCCACTGCACCTGCCCAGTGCAAATTCTGCTCTGAAGGCCAAGGAGGGGTAGAATGGGTTCTGAGGCTCAACTTTTCCCCTTTTCCCCAACCTTGCATTGCTGTAAAAAGCTGCACGAAACTTTAACTTTGGCAAGGCCAGACCCAGGTTTTAAGATGGCCTAGAAACTGCTCCCTCCTTCAGCCCTGCCCCTCACTCCCAGAACAGACCCGTACTTACCTCAAAATCAGATTTATTTTTGAACAATCTGTTTCCTTGCAAAAAATTTGCTGGGGGCATACTTATTATAAACAATAATAAATTTAACTTCATTTCTCTTGTGCTTTACAGAAGAGCTAAAATGTGCCTATCTCTGACCCTGTTTATTAAATATTTTCTATCTATCATTTTCCTGCAGAAAAGACTCCTTGTAACTTCACTCTTTTAACACTTTTAACAAAGATTATAATCAGAGTTGTACATTACTCTTTACTGAACTCATTTATGTTTATGATATTCCCCTAGAGGAGTGGCCCTAGATAAAAACAGTTTGGTAAAATAAATTATACAATTAATCAATAACATGAATCACAATTCTGTTACTTTTTATGCACAGCATAATGTTTTTATTACTCCTTAAATATTAATAACTCTTCCACTCTTTCCACCATCCCTTTTTTCTCAGGGAAGCTCCAAATCACTTACCTGAGCCCACTCTGAAGAACAGGTTTAAATTCTTGAAAAAATCTATCATATAGTAATAAACTCATTTAGAACATATTGAAATGGATATATGATTAGAGAATTTTTCTCAATTATGCTGTTATTTTTTTACCAGTAAAATACCAGTTTGTTCAAAGTTATGTTATTTTCAGGCTCCATGTTTGTTAGAAGAAAAATAATTTCAATGCAGATAATTTGTTTTAAAAAATGAACCCTGGATGAAATTTTAATTAACTTTACTCACTTATCAGTTATTTCCAAATCATTAAAGGTTCATAGCAAAGCAATGAAAAACCTAAATACTGTTAGCAAATCTTTAATCAATAAAATTCTCAAAGTAACTGTCATAACACAGGTTCAATTCCACAACCATGACAACTACCACGGCAATCCTTACTGTCAGTACAGAAATAAATATCATTTCGCAGTACCAGTAGTTCCATAGTAATTTTTTGTTGCTGACATTTCGAACAAAACTCCCTTTCATAACCTTGTACTACATAATAAAAACAGAGATTTTTTTTTCCCCATCAATTTTAAAGAAAGAAAGAAAAGAGTTTGAAGAGCAGTTCTTACAAACAGTATTCTGAAGTGCAGTCCCACTGAACAAGGGACTCCCTCAGTGTGCAGAGCATGAACTGAAGGCAATGGGCTGCAGGAGCAGACAAGTCTGGGCCTGCCACTGATGTGTGGTTGCTGTGATAAGGATTTACTGCCCACCCCCATACCATAGAGCACAGAACCTCAGACCAGCACCTAACGCCTTCCTAGTCAACACTCAGTGTACATTTTTGTGCTGCCACACTTTAATAATCATCTAGTAACTTTATAG